>NC_066835.1:12088371-12208371 GCF_001640805.2 Lates calcarifer | reverse complement strand
CTGACACTGACTATTATGAGTCATTTTGCTGCATTTCATGTAACTAAGGTCTTCCCTGAGAGCTGCACATTGCTCAGGTTTGACATATATTTACTAGTGCTCAGGGAGAAGCAAATAGAGTATATTTTACCACTGACACAATGACAGTAAAAAACCAGAGAGAACATGGAGATGAGAAAACACGCAGTTTTAACTTTATACTTGAGCAGCCAAGCAAATGATAGGCCAAAATGTGACGGAGAAGATTCCATGTGGGAGGTATGAGCTGAACCAATTATATTAGTATCTTCTTGATGCCAACACAGAATGTGAGGTGGTCAATTGAAAATGGTTCGCTCTGCAGTGCCAGAATCAACTGGCAAGACTTTGGTCATTACGAAGCTCACGTGATAACTAAAATCTTGCTTAGGCAAACAACAGCTTGCAATAACCTGCTCTTCTTAGTGTTACCACCTGGTAACCCCTGGATGCACTGATGAAAAAAAACTAAGATTATTTTCTGTCTTGATAATAAAGAAAATGGTAAAAGCATGGTAGCATGCAGACAGTGATGGTGGGTGGTTTTATCATTGAAAAAGGAGCCAAAGTTATTTGCAGACTGACCAAGGACAGTGGTTGGTGCAATATGAACATGACCTCCTTATGACCATTTGCATGTACATCCTGGGATATGTTGTTCTGCCTGTCTTACACACCTCTGCACCATTCTCTGCTTTTCCTCCATGTACACCAACCCCCCAAAATCAATACACTGCTTGAGGAGTGTTAACACTACTGCAGGATCAGAGAATGGGAACCTTCAGACAGACCAGACTCCTGATAAAATAGGGTGGGCCCTGAAGGGGCTTGCAGCAGATGGACACGCACACACACACACACTCAAGGAACAGAACAATGAGGTCCCAGCAGAGCTCACTCATAATGAACATCACACCAACAGCCCTTAGAGACTTGGAAAAGAAAAGCGCTCCCTCTGTCATTCCTCACTCAGTGTCCAATTTATCTCCTTAATCTTACTACCCATCTTTTTCTCCATCACTCCCTCATCTTCCCCCCCTGGCTCTGTCCTTCCCTCACTGTTGGCTGGTGTGTGTGTGTGTCTGTGTGTGGATGTCTTGTAGAGACTGCTCTATTAGATTGGGGGCCTCAGGGAAGCTTTGTTCAGGTTGTCAGGCATTGTGTGGGGTTAGCAACAGGGGGATAGAGAGGGAGTAAGGGAGACAGAGGGGCAGTGCGTTTAGTTATAATTAGGGCTTGTGGACAGACAGCATTAACGATAGAGCTAGATCCTGTCGTTTTACCTCTTTGTCTCTAATCTAATTCTAAATCCATTATTAGCCTGCGTGGTCTATTTATTTAGACAATGTACCCACAGAAAGTGTGTCCATCTGTCTGTTTGTCTGGCTGTCTCAATGTGCAAACCTGTCCTTCCTCTCTCCATCAAATCTACATACACACAGTTTTAACAGTTGCCAAGAAAGTCACATGCCTCCCATATGGTTCAAATATGAAAACAACTGAACAAAAATTCACTGTTTTCAAATATTTCCCAAATGTCACATTATTGTAAAACCAAAAAGCTTCTTAACTTAAGCAAGACGTTAAGCATGGATAGGAATGGTTTATGTCAGTATTTCCCTGAAACACTGAGATGAATGTCATTTTTTACGTTTAATGATGAGTTGTTTTTTTTTTTTTTTTTAATCTTTTCCAGTTTCTTTAGAACATAAAACCACCTGTCGTTGAAATTTTCCCTTCTTATGCTGCCTCTTTTCTACTAATCTCTCCTTCCTCCCCCTTCCCTCTCTTGGTCTTTTCTTAATCATCATCTACCAGATAACCATATCTTGCTACGCACGTTACTGTAGTTACGGGGGGACTATCTTTAGCTCTCACTCATATTTAGCCCGCAGGATTAAGTTTGTGCTGATGACTTTAGTGTAACAGCACAAGTCATTACGTCCAACTATTTCTACCCAGACAGATGGAGCTACGAGCACCGATTTGTGCAGCTTCACAGACATTACCTTCAGATTCATCTGAGTGCACACATAGAGTTGTAAAGATAAGACATCGACACACGAATGCTCGCATAACCTCACAAAACAGTCTATTACACGCTTGTATGAAATGATTCATATGTACAATTGTGAATGCACGCTCACACAGACATACACATCTGGTGATGATTCATAGGAGCTAAGTCAATTGTACTGTTAGTCAAAAATGAAATAACAGCATTTTTATTGAATTACAAAGGCAAATGATTTGTTGTGGTTCATGAGCCGAATAGCTGCTACAATCTAAAACTGAGCCACCTGTTCTAAAACAAACACAAAGAGGAATTTCCTTCTTGAGAAAAAGACAAAATCAATACATGAATGAAAGTCTTTTGCAATGAATTTCCTGTCATAGTGTTGCTTTCAAAATGAAAACGAAATATTTCCAGCTGAAAACCTTTTACAGGAAAAACATGAACTGAACATTCTGGTGTACTACCTGAGTTTGTACTTGTAGTCTTACTTGGTGGATCTGTTCCCGCAATCATCATGTAGGTCAAAAAATACTGATACTGTCCCGTCACAGTCTTTTTTTCCTATTTTTTGCTCAACCTCAGCAGGGCGACTGTACACACCATGTACTCACAATGTGCTGTCTGCTCTCCTCACCTCTCCACTGTGTGACCCCCCAAAACCCAGGGGAAATAAAAATAACGTAAATAAAAATTAAATAATCTTGTTCTGCTTGTTCAGATGGCTATTTGTGCAGACAGATCAATATGAAATGAGAGTCTTAATATAATTACGCTCATATCTGTTTTCAGCAGTAGAGAAACATCTGATATGAGCTCTACAAATACAGGAAGCAGAACCCACAGGAAAAAAGCTGGTAGGTCAGGGGGTGTGTGTGTGTATGTGTGTGGGTAACAACACGCATGTGTGGTTTGCACAATGTGTGGGAGATCATGCACCTGCGTGTGAATTCTTTTTATACAAATTTCATCTACAGACATAATAAACAAGCAGAGAACCATTTACCTGCTAAGGAACTTTGCTCTCTTCTGTCGTAAAACTGCAGGCTGCATTTAATTTGTTTTGTGTTTACAAGAGTGTGAGTTTTGTGTGTGTGTGTAGGAAGACTGAAGCAGAACTGTGAGTGTCCTTTTATATGGCATGTAAATGTGTGTCTATATATAGAAGCACAGAGACCAAACCTGAAAGAACTGTCTGCAGCTGAAAAGTAGAGAGGAAACTCGCCATCAAGGGTAATTCAAATCTTCACGATTCAACTCGAGCTTTAGAGTTTACTAAATAGAGTCAATTTCTCACAGCTTGGCTCACGGAGCAAAAATGCATCTCTTAGCGTTAAGTGTTCATCAGACAAGATTGGTCACCATGTTTCTTTTGTGCAGGCAAACACTAATTTGAGCTTACTTGCAACAGGAACTAATCTTACTCCATTGAGGACATTTGAGACGCCCTTTCAGTAGAAAGTAGTGATCTTAATTAGAGCTCATTCAGAATTTTGTTTGGTAAGATTCCTTAGATATAAAAAATATTGCATTTAGAGCGCTGACAGACTCCATTTAAGTGACCGTAAATAACAAGTAACACTAACAGCCTCCTTTTCAAATGGAAATATATATTTTTAGAGGCCATCAACAGCTAATTCAAGTCATGGCAGAGCTGGTTCACAGTCATTTACACTTTGTAATGTACTTCACATATCAGGTGCAGCCATAGGCTGTGCCAATGGAGTGGAGGTTATGTTTGAAGCCTTGATGGACAAATGGATGGATGTATGGATGGATGGATGAAAGCCTCAGTGGACTTCCTGGCTAGTTTGCCTCTACTGCCCGCCAAAGGCCTGGGACTAAAGCCAGTGTTTGTGCGCCTGTGTGTGCAGACAGTATTAGACATGTAATGGTCCTCTGAGACTGTTTGTGTGTGTGTGAGAGAGAAAGACACAGTAAGAAAGCAGTACACAGAAAGACAGAGAGACAATGGGATGGCTGGTGACATGCACAATGTGTGGGGGGTAAATGATTTCAACCGTGTGCCATTTTTGGAGAAAGAGATGACAAAGAGGACAGGTACATGGTCTCTGGTCGTGACCTTTGAAGTCAAAGCTAAAGACACTGAAGTGCTGTGAATGTAAAGGTCTGAAAATGGCTCAGCATTTTAATTATTTTTAATTTGTCAACAAAAAACTGTCATGGATCAAACTCTAATGCTCATTCCTCATGAGCCCACATGATCTTTTTTCTTCTATTTTGATTGAGGCTCAAACAATCCATCAACAATCTCATTATAGCTGTTTCATGCACTTTACATCACACTGAGTCACCAAACAGATCAAACGTTCAATATCTGATATAAAATCCCAGCTTGTTCTAGCCGTCACTTTAAATTAGCAGTCTGGTCTCCGATGGATTTGTTTCCATTTGCTTATAAAGGCCTAATATTTCATTCTGAGACAGCAGCGTGCAGCCTGAAGACCAAGAGGCAGGGTTGACAGTGAAGACAGCCACTGCTTCTTCTTCCTCTTCTTCTTAAGCCCTGCTCGCTCAGCCGTGGTATTTTTAGATTCTGTCCGCCTCGCTATATCTCTCAAGTGCTCAGGTTTTCGCCAAAGGCAGCCCCCGTGCTGTAAATAACACACACACAATCACTTCTTTCTCTTGGTCGCATAGAGACACACGCCCATCACACCCAGCTACAGGCATGTTAAGTGACAAATATGCATGATACAGAAACAGTATATTCCAGGGGGACTGAATGTGTTTATACTATGAAACAAGCATGCACCTGTGACCAGGCACGTTACACATAAAAACAAAGGAATGAGTCATTATTGTAGCAGAAGTGTGACTTAACAGTGTTGTCTCTAGAATGAGGCATCCAGTCATTTATCTGTATCTCTGATTATTATCTTATTATTGGCTGCTGAAAGTCACTAGATTCACTTTGCTGGATAAACTAACTATGCATATAGCTACTGATACACACACACACTCTGGTGGCCTTACATTGACTTCACACTCATCCTCAAACCGATCATCTGCTCTCTCTGTGGCTCACAGAAACGCACACACACACTCACATACACAGCACAGCACTTTTTTCTGTTCTTACTCCGTGGTCTCTATTGATAACACCTGTCTGTTGAGCTGCAGCAGTGGCAGCGTCGTGAGGTTTCTGTCCAGTCTTTGCAGGCTGCAATGCATCCGCTTTCAAGAATTCAAGTACTCACACAATCGCTCACAATCTCCTGCGAAGCTGGAATACAGCGTATAGCCTTTCTGCTTATTTTTTAATACAGTACAACATCTGAATAAATATTTAGCCCAAGAAAACAAACTAATTATGTTGTCATATGTATTAGTTGTCTTTCACATCACTAGCATTTTAAATCTAATTTTAAGCCTCACTCAGCCTTCCAGCATTTCAGTGTTATTGTTCTACTTTGTAGCATAACTTTGTTTTCTTAAGAACTCTTGCCTAGGGGATCCGAGATTTAAAATGTAACTGCAATTACTTCTCTCTTTGTTGAATAAGGTGACTTTTTCAAGAACAAAACCTACACAGAAGCTTTCTGAAATATCGATGTTGTTGAATATATTCCACACTAGCTGCTGACTTTACTTTGTTCTAATTTGCACTGAAACAATAAACCTTTGTGAACTGTCTTGGAAAATTCTGATTCAGACTCAAACTCTGTGTAAATCAAATAAGCCATTTCTGGTAAGCAAGGGGCCCTAGAGACAAAAAGAAGACTGGGGAAAATGGTTGTTAGCTTTGTGGCCTGTGATCTTTCCAGTCAGGAGAAACTATTTGATTTTGTACAGAATATGATTTTGAATATGTCTGCTTCATCACCATTTGTGCTTGTGAAAAACATATTACTGTTGCTTTGGAAATACTTAGTAAGTTGTGTTTTGCAGAAGACAGCAGCACCCAGTATATGATAAAGGGCTGTGTTGCTGAGGCCACAAAGTGGGCTGCACTGTGCACTACATGCATTGTGGGTGTCAAACAGAATTTACCACACACTGTGTGTATCTTCTTCCTTAACCTTGTAACAACAGAGGGCAATTATTTTCTTATTTTTTTCCTACTTTATTATCATAAAACCATGTTACCTCAAGGCTGAGTTTTTGTTATTTAAGTTACAAATACAAGTGTTAGAGTGAACACACAATAAATATGTGTGTGGACCTTTATATACAGACTTAAGTATTTGCAATGAAGATCAGCTATATACAGTAACAACTACCAGTACACCTGTAACATGCAGAGTCTGTGAAAATTCAACCACAAAACATAAAATAAAATCCCTTTAGTAGCTCCCAACTAACAACTGATTAACTATTCTATTGTGTGTTTCTTTATGTGTTTATTCTGTCACTCTTTGTGCAGAAGCCTTGTTTCCAAGTGTCCCCTTCCCCACACTAAAACACAGGTCTCCAGCACAAACATTTCAAACATTTACAGTGAATTTGTCTCCACTAATGTGGCAGTGTAGTAGCTTACAAATCACAATTGTTCCTTCATGTGCCAAGCATTCACAGCTGGCAGG
Source organism: Lates calcarifer (assembly GCF_001640805.2). Classification (NCBI taxonomy): domain Eukaryota; kingdom Metazoa; phylum Chordata; class Actinopteri; family Centropomidae; genus Lates; species Lates calcarifer. Next base: position 12,201,792 of record NC_066835.1, on the reverse strand, counting down.
CACACAGAAACTAGTTTTCACTGGTTTGCAATCAAATGAGTGCTGTGATGCAGCAGTCACTGATGGGTATCTAATGAGGGGCCTTGTTGAGAGGAAATGAACACAATAAAACACTGAGAATACTGCAATAATATGATAAGAGTTTTACATTTGCCATGACTTCTGCTGATCTATACGACTATAAGACATTATTGAGACAAAAATCATGATTTTAATTATGATTTTAGAAATGATGATGGTTATGTTCAATTACACTTAAGATACTAACATTCTTTGTGCTTGAAACTGCATTTTGAGGATGAAGATGTGGGCCCTGTTTGAGAAAAGAGTAACAGTTGGGAGCTTGTTAAATATTTGCTTGATTCACATGATTCCTGCCTGCACGCATCAACGTTTGTCTCTCTTTCTCTGTCACTGAATCTGAGTAGGAGTCAAAATACACATTAAACCAGTTTTGCTAACTACACATGTAACCAGGCAACTGTACTCCAACATAAGGCAAAGCTCAGTAGGAGGGCCTCTCGCTTCCTGCTAAGTCATGCACAGTCTGAACACCACCAGAGGACAGAACATTTTTCATCCCAAATTATGACTTATAATATGTTCAAAGATACCATACAGTTAAAAGAGACTCCATAAAAAAGGAAATGGCCCATTACGCCGCTCTGAGTGATTTGATAAATCCCCTTTGACCTGATTCCACATACAGTATGAAGGCATCCAACTAGTGTCAAAAGCTGTCAGTGTTATTTACCTGGTTTACTGTCTGTCAATTAGTCACACAAACAGAATAGATGGATAGAAAGAAATAAATTGCTTAGACAGGCTGGGATGTGTGCAGACATACACAAGTACACACACATATTAATAGATAGAGTGGGTGGGTCACGACCGGGCCTAGCAGCAAATCAGAGGTGTCAGCTAGCTGCCTGACCATTCGCAGCAGATGACTCTATGGTAGGATTAGGAATGTACCAATTAGATGTGAGAGGGGGTGAAGGTCACATCTGTAAGTGTGAGGCCAGTAACCTCACTGAGCGTGTTTAGTTGAGGCTGAACATGTGCTGAGCTGAAAAACCAAATCCTACTAAGTCACTGAAATTAGTGCTTCTAATAAATAGTTGTAGTAATTCCTGGAAATATAAATGAGTTGATGATTCAAACAAGCACTCATACTTGCCATTACAGACCCTTATTTATTGTCTGATGAAGCACTTGTGGTTAAAGCATTTGCCCTGGCCTCACCTCAGCTAATGTTGCTGATGCTTGAATCCTGGGGAGATTCTGGCAATTTTACAGTGACTGCACTGCAGGGGATTTAAATGCAGCCTCAGTCTGTATCATCTAAAGAGCTTAAAGCCAGATTTGATAAAAAAAAATAAAATAAAATAAAAAACCCAGGCGGCTAACAGAGCATTTCAGCTTTAAAGTAATCAAAGTGCCAGCAATATCAGGTGTTTGGGCCTTATGATGCAGGAAATAAATATATGAGAGGAAAAAAAGATAGTCATGGCCTGAGTCCTAAACGACCACAGCAACTTCAAAGAAAATCTAATCTGTGTGTAACATACCTGGGAGATTTAAATGATCTTTGCATCTTATTTGACACAGTAGGAAAGGAAGTGAAGCTCTTATACTTTCAAATGGTGTGAGATATTCATCCAAACTAACAAAAACTGTCTTGTTGCTGCATAGGCACACAGTGAGCAGCTGCACCTGTACTTTTCAGCTCTGGGATGTGTAGCCATGTCTGTCTGTTTTGTTCTGAAGTGAATGAGTTCAAAATCTAAATATTGTGGGTAGAAGTGCCTGAAGCAGAGGCGATAGAGGGGAATGTGAGCAAATGTACTCTATGGAGGCAATGTGAATTTATATAGCTGACATTTACCTCAAAATATTTCCATTGCTGCAAGGCATCTGGCCTTTTTAAATGTGTATATTCAAGCGTGCAGTATGTGTGTACGTTAGCATGCAGACCAGCGTTGTTGTGGTAGAATTTAAGGAAATGCACTGTGATAGTGTTGAGATATTCAGTTACAAGCAAACCAGTCAAGGTAATGTTGTGTTTAATATGGTTCTTGAACTAGTATCTTGATAACTGGTGACAGACAAAGACAGTGAGGGAGACAGAGAGTAGGTTGTTTTATCTGACAGCAACTGACAGTACATTGTCAAACAGAGGGTTCATCCATCAAGGAGGAAGAGAGGAGGAAAGGGGAGGTCTACATGTTCTCAGAGGTCTCCTGGCTCTTCACAAACCTGTCAAACTGCCCACCTTGCACAAAAACGACTTTCTCGTTTGCCAACAAAACGCACTGCCCACGCGAACCCTCTACATGTTCCTTAATGCCATTTAAAGCTGAATATATCTGGCTACACTTGGTGAGGATACTGAACATACCATACACGTTTGTATTGAGAATCCAGTGTAACTAATGTTTGAGGCATGGGTGATAAATGATGTTACCTAATATGTGGAAATTGAATTCTTGGACTAATCAAAATTTTGCAGTTCCAGTCCTGCTTCATTTGCCATTCAAATGCAGCTAAACCCATCCTTTCAAACAGGGATTAAGTATGTCTTAATGAATAATGAAAAATTAAATTTCCCATACTCTTCCCTGTTCTCAGAGATAAACATGGGAGAAAAAGAATCCCCTGGGCTGCCAAATAAATCAGTGTTCCACCAATGGGCTCTAAGCACCTGACAACGAGGAATCGAACTATTACGGAGCTGGATACAATTTATTACCTCTACAAAAGGCCTTAACTGTATGCACATATAGTACAGCTATGTCATGCTGTACAACTGGAAACTGATAAAAAAAAATTACCTTGCTTCCAAAGAAACAATTAAAAATGCTTACATCACCAAAACGTCTGTGAACTGTTAATAGAGGCTAAATGAGGAGGTGAAAGGAGGAGGAGGGAGAAAAAGTGAGAATAAGACGCATTTTCTTACAGGTTAATTGCATGCCTTGAAGGGAGCGTTACTCACACCGATAAGGGTGATGTCTTGTTTAATGATGGGTAACATAGTAATGAGCCTGCGTGAGCCTCTAAATTAAGAAACCTGGCTGATCTGGTCCTCACAACAGGCAAGGAGTTTAAAGTCTCTAAAAGGCCCCAGTGACTCAAATACACAACAAAAACAGTCAGAAAAAGGAAACTAGAAAGCACATATGCCCTCTGGTGATTTTGTACAATCTAACCCAAGCAGCTGGGATATTCTGGACAGGCAAAAGCTCTTCACAATAGATTCTACTTTGGCACTGCAGTTGGGTTAAAATGGTTGGCTTCAAAATGGCGCTTCACATGAAGTGAATGTGATGTGTTCAGAAGAGGGGTCACACAGATGTAGATGCATGCACGTCTATCTTAGACACATACTCACACACATTATGTTTGTTTTTGGGAAATGTTTAGATTTCCAGAACATTTTCATAGGCTTTGATGCATCATGTAGGAATCTCCTCTTTTCTCCTTACCGCAACAAATACAGCCTTACATCAGCAAAACCCGCAGCAGGTCTTCAGTCTCTCATGAATGACCTGTTCACTCTTTCCTTTAATTTTTTATTTTACTGAGCAGAGGAGAGTGAAGAGAGAGCTACAGGAGGCAAAGAAATGCATCTGAGGCTGTGAGACAAACTCGAACTTCCAACACAGTAAAAACTCAGCTCCCTCACTTCTGCACTGACACGATTAGACCAGAAAAGTATACGGTATATTGTATGTGGTAAATGTTAGTATCCCCTATAAGATAAAAAGACATTGAAATTGGCGTAGTTGCTCGTAGCAGAGCACTCTGGGTTTACACAAGCATGGCACAGATAGCTCAAAACAGTACAGTACAGTGACACGTATGCCCATTATGGGATGACAAAAGCAGAAAAATGTAATGAACTCCTTGGGAAAAGCTGTCTCAAGCAGAGCCAGTTTATTTTAATAGCCCTGACAAGATTAAATGTTTCCAGTCTTTAAACATAAGTCTACAGCCAATATAAAGACATTCATTTTATCTTTGTCTTCATCTCTGAAATATTACCAAAGAGGAGGATCTGCAACGCAACGAGTTTTGACTCCACTCTTCCATGAATACCCCATCATCTCAGTTAAGAACATGTGTTTTTACATATGGTACAGTAACCATATCGTGCATAACAGCCCATAACAACGTGTTACCTTTGATCCATCTTTCATCAGTACTCATGTTGGTGCGAGAGCCAGAACGGGTGCGCAAGTATACAGGTCTTTTCATTTAGGGAAGCTGATAAATGATAGATTAGTTTACATGCGAGGCGTCTTGTTGAACTAGGGTAAAAATCTCAAGCAGGTGTTCTGACATATGTCCAACATGGTTGTTGTATTATTCAAAGTTAATTTAATCAGGTAGGTTGATTGGCAACAAATGTATTTTTCAGGAATCACCTGGAATGAGTCAAAAGGCCTCTTGATGGGAATTAATACTCCAATCTGTAGTTACAGTATGGTGTGTTCTCCTGTTTGTTTGTGATATGAGTGAGGGTATGTGAGAATTCTTTAGCTATATTTTAAAGCTTTTACAAGTTGACAGAGGAGACAACAAACAATATGTCAACAGACCACAGATGGATCCAGCCTAGCAGGTTAGAAACTAGAACCTTCTTCCTGTGAGGAGACAGTGCCAACCACTGCACCACCGTGTAATGTATCACTTTTTATTTCTCACTGTAAAATTCTACTCTTTATGCCTACTCTGCTCTCACAGCAGAAACATATGATTTTGTCCCCTCTTGGAACCATACCATCCTCAACTTTTGCCTTTATTTAGCAGCCTCATCTCCTATTTGCACAGCTCGACAACAATAGAGAAGCTTCCAGCTACAGGGGGGCTGGTGGGAATGTGTGTGTATAGGCTTAGGTTAAGAGGCAGCCGAGTGAAATAATGGAGCTATTGTATGAATCTACAAATATGATTCCTTCACATCCCCAAGAGCTGTTCTACTGTCATCCTGAAGTGACCGAGTAAACGGGAGGGAGAGAGTGAGATATTCTGTGAGAGTGTGTGCGTGTCTGTGAGTGAGTGAGGCAGCAGCAAGAATGTGGTTATAACTCTTATTATTCCAAACTTTAGTTCATGACACTATTCCCCTGTTACTGTTCAAATAAACATTACAATACTAACACTGAATAAACACAATAAACATGTCAAGGAAAGGCCAGGAGTTGGTGTAATCGGCATGGATCCATCCACGCTGATGTCTAATGCACAGCGTGTGCCAGAGTAAAATTAAGTATTGTTCCTGAACAGGTGCATCATTTCATGAGACTAGACTATTCTCTTTCAAATAGCTACTTCCATCATCTTTTCCAGGTGGTTCTTAGGAAATGAAAATTTTATGTTACTGAATGCCCTGAACACTTACAATATATCAATACAACAGATCGCCTTCAGGTGAAGTTGACAGGATGTTCACAACATTGTCCATATGGCTAAGATATCCATAGAACCTCCAATACACCAACCAACTTTGTGGTTTTCAGAGACAATCTGGAGATGAAACTGGGTACCTACTTAAATGATCTAAACTAAATATCCATTGTAAATGGAAATACAAACCAAATGTTGCCATAATAAACTCTGCAATATGCTCTGGAGATGAAGTCAAGATGATGTCAAGTAGTGGAGTTGTTACACTGCTCTACAAACTGAGGTTGCCATGGTACAGAGCTCTACTCGGTTTGTATTGCAGAAAACAGTTTGACACGCTACCTTCTGTAAACCTTACTGCAACTTACGTTTCAGTGACATTTTGTTTGCAGATGTCACTGCATCACTACAGACCATGCCAAGTAGGCCCATAAGGAAGAATGTAAGGGTTATGATCCTACACAAAACACTTCTAATTCACTGTACATTTCCAGTTATTGACAATAAGGTTTCATTGTAATGATGTGAACATAAAAGGTGTCATACCAGCTCTGTCAAGCTGATTCTTCCTCTGAAAACTCAACACTTTCAGCTCTCTGAATGAACTATCGGGCAGAGAGCTTGTTCTTCTCATCTGCACTGAAGTCTTCCGCTAAATATTTCAAGGGTGTTTCTGTTAGACCCTGACAGAGATATCAAAAGCTATCAGCAGCATCTCTTTGTTTTGCCAAGCTCCAGTTCTCTTCTCTGTCACTGCACATTTCTCACACATTCTCTTCATCCCTCTTTTGTTGCTCTTCTCCCTCCTTTTCACTCCCTCGTCTATCTGCAGTCATAGTGCGCCCTCCTGTTAGCCCCAGCATGAATTGTTAAAAGCCTAAGCTTGGCCGGGGGAGAGAATGTTACAAAGAGCATTCGCGCAGAGATGAGGCAACATCACACACAAAGTGCACATGCAAGCAAACACAAGCTCTCTCACACACCCACACTCACACACAATATACCAACCCCCTTCCATGCTGCATACTATACTCTCTTCTTTTATATCATCATCTTTCCTTTCTTTCTTTCATTCATCATTTCTCTCTCACTTTCTAGATGTAAAGCCCCAGTACACCCTCAGTACTATATGTCCTGGAGCGGTTACATTATTGGACAGCTGCTACATCATGATCATGTGGTTCAGCACTGTTGACCATATGTATACCTATGCCCTTGTAGCTCCATGTTATGGATATTCTTAGCTCTAAATTAAAAGCAATTTTTTCACAGGCTTTTCACCACAGAATACACAGATTTACAGTTAGACTGTGATTTTTAATATTTATCTTAGCGTCCTTCACATATTGGAGAGGCATTGCAATCTTTTATACAATATTTTAAATATTTCAGTCAGTGTGAGGTAATTTGTGTGTTTTCTTTCCTCCAAGCAGTTTTAGTATCACACTTGATCAGTAGCCCAGTGATAATGCTGTATTGTCAATCCATCTGTTGTTTTGTTGTATCTCACTTCTAGTTGGACCACACACAGTCACCTGGCACACAGTGGGAGAGCCTTCCCTCCCCCACAGCAACCTGTCTCGCTGTCTCTTTTTGTTTTGTGTGATGCACTAACATACACACACACACACACACACACACACACACACACACACACACACACACACACACAGCACTTACAAATCAGTGAAGGCACAATACCATACCTGGCAAAAGAACAAAGAATGGACACAATTCACTGATATCCTCATGTGCATGCCAACATGCAGACACACTGTCAGTGCTTCGCACAGATGTGCATGTGGTCAACCACTTTTTCTTTCTGCTGAGTAAGGTGCACAGAGTCACAGAGACACAGAGAAAACACAAGGAGAGAGGGAGAGAGGAGAGGGAAAAGATGTGTTCTGTGACCCCAGTCCAAATGAGAGGTCCTTGAGGGGTTTATCTGTCTCTGCCTGACCTGAGTAATATACCCTTACATAAGGCAGGAGGCTGGGGGGAGGGGGGTGTTGGAGGACAGAGGGAGAGTGCAGGCAAAGGAAATCCTTGGAAAAGAAGCTATAGATACTTGGAACAGCCAGATACAGGAGCACTGATGACCAGCATGTAGAGGAGCACAGAAAAACTCACTTTACAATGTATGCAGACATACATAAGCATGACACACAAATGCAAAGAAGTGTGTACGTTCAAAAGCATTAATCTCACAGAAACTGACAGTATTAACTCTGTAACAGACTCCTATCTGCCTGAGTCTGTAAATACTGTCTGTTCAACCATGGTACCTAATTAGAGCAAATCTCTGGCTGTCTGACCACACTGTTACTTTTCTCTAGATCCTCTCTTTCTCCATTTCCCAGAGGAGTGGGAGGAGAGGAGAGGAGAGAAAAAAAGCGATAACCCACCTGCTGAGGCACATCACAGAGGGATGGAAAATGCAGTTTCTAAACCATCTGTGACCAGGAAGTGAGACAAAAACACTGATTATATCTGCTTCGATTTTTGACTAGAAGATAGATTCAGCATTTCGATACAGACAGATATGTGTATGAAAACACACAGTGGTCTGTGTTCATCTATGTGTGTGTGCACATGTCTTTGGATTTGTGAGTGTATTTTTTTTTTTGTGTCTTGTGTGCAATATAATTTAAGACAGTCTGTCATCTTGGCCCTCCAGTTTTACATCATCCCCAGGCACATTTGAGGGGGTGTTTGAAATCATCTGACATCTAAAATTCAGATTCATCCCTCTCACTCTTACTTCGCCCATGAAGTAACTGGGGCACACTGTTAAAACAAAACAACTGACATAACTCTGTGTGTGAAATTATATACCAGTCACCATTGTCCCTTTAATTACTATCATTACACTCCTTGTGGATCTGTCCAAGTATTCATTCTTTTGTCATGCCACACAGCTCTGAGTATAATTTCTCAGCATGATGAGCAGCGGGAGCTTATTTGTGGCTGTGATACTGATGAAAAAAGATTCTACAACTTCACCATTATGGTGATTTTAAGTGATGGATGACTGGATGGAAGTAAATCAGCTGATCTTTGGTATGCATATTTTGAACAAAATCTATAGGAATTTCGCTAAGGTGTTTAGAAGCATCAATATTTCTAATAACTGGGCACTATGTTGCTAAGCTTTCTGCACTTACTTAGCATATGTGCAGTTTATAATGATAGGGGATAACACGTTTATCACTCAGAATTCTAAAAAATGTTTCAAACAATGGATACTTGATTTCAGACGATGCAGGCAGGCTTCTCATTTTGAGCCAGAAACCACCAATTTTACATGTTGAAATAACAACTGGCATATTTTCTTAGCTGTAGCTAGCTAGCTAATTAAAGCAAATGTTAGCGCCATGACTTCTCTGCTGCTCGCTGGGTGTTTTTTGTTCTTCACACCATTAAAAACTAGTAAACTCTAGAGACCAGTGTGTATGAAAATCTCAGGAGATCAGCAGTTTCAGAAATACTCAAACCAGCACATCTGGCACTGACAATCATGCCATGGTCAAAGTCACTGAGATCACATTTCTTTCCCAAGCATGATTTTATCCATCGCACTACTGGTATGTGACTGGCTGATTGGATAATCAGATGGATAAGCAGGTGTACAAGTGTGTTCCTAATAAATTGCTCAATGCGTGGATGTTAGAGGTGAAACGATTAGCACACTAATTGTATGTGACAAGGTCCGAGCTTTTTCAGTTTCCACTGTCATTAATTTTTAAGAAGAATGGAGCATCCTGTCCCTTAGCTGGTGGAGACAAGAGACTCTCCATTCCTGCAGTCTGTGATCTCTGTGAAACCTCCGTACCACCACCACAATCGGCACCAATTAGCAGACTCCCAGATAGTGTGCAGGCCTGTCTTACTCTCCTACGTCCTATTATTATTCTTTTTCATTATCTGTAATGTTTTTTTGGTTTGGCTCAGTCTTTTTAATTCCTCCTCTTTACCAATATTCTCATTCCATTATTCTTGAGTCACTCTCATTCGTTGTCTTTTCACCCACTCTCCTTCATCCTCCACCTGTTATCTTTGCCTTTTCTATTTTATCCCTCCTCTGCCGCACCGCTCTCTTCTTCATCTGCTGTCTTTTCTTCACTCTGTCATCCTCTTTCCCCGCTCATTGTTCATCTCATTTCATTTGTGTGCCCTCGTTTACCTCTCTCTCCTCTTTCTTCCACCCAGCCGTCTCCTCTACCTCCCCCTCCCTCTGTATCTCCCCCATTCTTAGTCTATTATCGTTCCTCTTACTCCTTGTGTCTCTTCTCTTCTCTCCTTCTGTGGCACTCTTTGTAAGACGCTGAATCCCCAAAGCGTCTTTGCTGTGAGACTGGTCCTCCTAATCTAACTGCACAAAGATGATTTTGGTGTTAAGAATGCTGGAAAACCCAGGAAGTAGTACAGTTGAATAAACAATATGAGTTTTAAGAGGGGAGACAACACGCTCAGGGTTTGCCAACAACACCTGTTAGGCCAGGTGGACGATGCACTGAATGAAAAGGAAGGACGAGGAAACATACAAGAGAGAGAGAGAGAAAGAGAGAAAAGAAGAAAAGAGGAAAGGACAATAAACAAAGTTGAGTGAGAAATGTGTCATCCATCCCAAAACAATGTTAATTTCTAATTGATGGCTGACATGTCTGTGACCCTGAAGAATAAGTGGGCAAAATAATGGATGATTAGCATTATCACAGTAGCAAACCATATCACTGCAGCGAAACATACTGTCGTTACAATTTATGTACTTCTGTGTGTATGCATGTGTGAGCAATTGTGTGCATATTTGTGCATGAAAAGACTCATTTATGCAGCTGCACGCATGCATCAGTTATGTAACACTGGGAGCATGCTATACAAAGATAAGACTTTCACATGGAGCTGAAATTATAACACTTAAGCCAACGGATGTAATTACATTTTCATGTCATTCACCACAAAAAGAGACAAAAAAGTGGAGTTGGTCAAGGTTAAAATGTGATTATTATGTCTTATGAAAATCACGCCATGCTCTGTCCTTGACTTTATCCTTTGACAGTGCAGATTCTTTCATCTCTTGAACAAAACCCTATCTTTAAAAACAATTAATGCCATCATTCCCGGTCTTAACCTTCTTCAACGGCTTCAAAGGAGGCGTGACCTTCTTGAAAATGAACAGACAAATTAAGATGCATCCGCCTGTGTACATAGTGCCAGTGTTTATATGCTATGTGAGTAATGTTTGAGTACGCTAATTGGCAGGCTAATTGCATTTTAGTTACATGAGATTGAGGTTCATGGAGAAATGTGTGCACGCACAGTTGAAACCATATAAATATGCATATATACACATAACACAGATGGTTTCTCACGTACAGGAGACACTGGTTAAAAAGTCAACACAGGATTCAAACATTTTCACTTGGCAGCAATAGTCACATACAGTAAGTGTTTAAACTGTTCAGCACAAGCAAATATTTGGTTGAACATAAAAAAACTTAAGCACCTTCTGTGCTGCTGCTGGGTAAATGTCACATCTCAGAACTCCTACCTTTTCTATTAATCCAGTACTTGCAATTTGTAATCAGAGTGACTAGACTGAATGCTAATTACCATTGTAAAATGTCAAACACAATTCTCCTGACATATCATCATTACCCTGCCAACATACACATATATGCTATATACTCATATCGTGGTAATGAGTACTTTTAAAACCCATTAAACACTGCTGCCTGAATAGGCCTAAATATTTATACTGCTTTTTATGTAGTGAGTAGAATGGCAAGACCAATAAACCTTCAAATTATCAACAATCCTCTCAGCAAGTTTTTTTTTTTTTTTTTTTTGCTTTATCCCTAAAAACTTTATTTCTTAGAGAAAAAAAGGATTTCTTTTGGCAGAATGAAAAGTTGAGTTTGCCTGTGGCTTTAGCCAGCTACTGTACCATATTTCAATAGTCCAGGCTCCACTCATTAAAGCAGCACAAAAGCCTAATCACATCTGCAGCGCTTTGATTTACATGCAATTAAAGTTTCATGTGAAACCCAGATAAACCAGACAGGAGGAGAGCAGAGGGGAGGGGGGCAGGGGGGCAATAGAGAAAGAGGAAGAGAGGAGAGTAGAGAAGAGAGGGAGGAGGAGTGCTCTGGGATACAGAGGAGAAGGAACAGATGAGACATTGGCAGTGAAGAGGAGAGGATGTGTACAGTAACCAGGCGTAAGAGGAAAGAAAGGTGGGGACAGAGAGAGGAGGTGAGGAGTGGAGAATAGATGGGGAGAGGAGCAGGAAGGAAAGGAGAGGTGAGGCAAGCCATCATTTGGCAGGAGAAGTGATGACACAGCACATCCATCTCAGTGGCAGCTGCCTGCTGTTGCTCCTTTACAGAGGACGCAAACTAACAGGGAGAGCGAGCTCTGCACCAGTATTACACTGTGATAATACCACACTGAGTCAGGCTGCTGGAACAGCGGTTAAAAAATGCTACTGATTGTCTTATCTAAAAATATTACTGCCTTACAAATAAAGGTCTTGAAACACAATGCCATAAATAGTACATAACTGTGCTCTGTTCTTGTCTCAACTGATGTAGTATTATGCAATTACACTACCTTATTTAGAGCAGTAAAATAAGCACAGTAAGCCTTTTATTTGATGTTTTAATGAGTTTATATCATAAATAATCCAAGCTAATCTGGCATTGCTTGGGCATGTTCCTTTTATATTTACTATTCACAACTTATGAAATTGTAATATTAGAAAAATAGCTCAGAATTCAACTAATCTCCATTTTTTGTTTCTTAAAAGCTGTTGTTTAGCTACAACTATTGACTTTCCTCAGATGCTGCATTTGGTTATGTAACATTATGGTTAGTAAATCAGTAATCAGAGCCTGCGGCCACTTGATATTTCCATTTGAAGGCACTGCTCTATAAGAAGGAAATGTGATGGATATATCTTGACAAGGAACAAACTGGTCAAGTACAAAGCAAAGCAGCAAAGAACTAGAGCTAATTGGATGAAATGGGAGTTATACAACAATAAACTAAGCATACAATGATGTGATTATGGAAAAAAAAAACAGCCATAAACACACAATAGACATCTACTGTGGGTGGGTGTGTCAGTGTATAATCATTAACACATCACCCAGACACATAAAAGGTTTCCAGGCGAGTTATATGCAAGGCAGGGCAGTAAATAACATCCTCAAAATAAAAGGGGGGTTGGGGGGAGGGGGGAGCAAGAGGAGGGGGATGGTGCAATAATAATGAAAGCAATAAAAGGAGACCCATTTTCTGAGATGTGATCTGTGCCTCAGTAATGGAAGTCAATGTGTGTGTGAGCGAGAGAATTTCTGTATATATGTTCCCACTGAGCTCTCAGAGGAGTCAAAATGAGTCACATCATCTTATCAATCACCCACTTAGAGTACAGCGATCCTTTGGTCGTGTGAATGTGCATGTATGTGCACTGCTTGAGGCCAGAGCGAAGTCAAACGTTCAAACTGCAGAACAGTCCCACACATTTTCACCCACTGTATAACTGAAAGGCTTCATACTAAAATGTTACAGTCATATTCCATTATCACAACCCTTGCACTGTCCTGCAAAGGGTTGCAAACAGATACACCCACTTAACAAGTTTTTTACTTTCACTCAGTCATTAATCAGTTAAACAGAAACTCAAATAAAGCCTACCATAACCATTTTTCTAATGTTTTTTCCTCTGATTTTCAGCCTGTGTTGTTTGACAGTAGTGACTGACATCAGCATATTATCTGGTCCTCTCCTCTCACTGAAAAGATACAGCTGGCCTGGTTGTCAATCGATGCACAGCACCTTTCCAATAGATCGACAGCTGGAGGCGCTCCAGGGACTATGTAAACACACTCATGCATGCTCCCACACACTCCCACATTACACGCCTCCCCAAGCTCTCTTTCTATCATGTAAATATGTGTATATATACGTTTACTACTATGCTTATCATTTTCCCTCATACAAACTGTAGTTATAAAATCAATTTCTTGGCATCCTCACACACACCAGACTTCACATTCCTACTGCCAATAAAATCTACATGCCCTCCCTTTACCTTGGCCAAGTTCCCTTCAAAATAAAAATCAGAATGGACAAAAAGAAGATTTTTAAAAAAAACCTGTGCCACACAGACACCAGACATAGACACACACACACAGATCACCACTCCCAATCACAAAAGCAGAAAAAAAAGTCACTTACAAGAGTTCCTTTGGCTCCCGTCTGTTGCACCAGGCGAAGTGGACATCCCAGCAGGATGCTTTTGCCCTCACAAAATAACCAAAAGGGAGGGAGGAGGAGAGGCAGACAGCACGACGATAGTACACTGAAAACTCCACCGATCACAACAACACCTGCCCACCACGCATCCTCACACTGTCTCTCACTCTGCACACATGCTCGTCCCTACAAAAGATGCTCCAGAGATTCTCATGCAGATCAACTGACACCACTTACGCACACTCGAATTTTAAGCGTTCTCAAGAACCTAGCACCCAAGAAACACACACATGCACGTGCAGATCGGTTCTGAACCAGTGCGTCTAGCTCTGGTGTGGAGACTGCTGAAGCTGACAGTGGGGAGAGAGAGAGAGAGAGAGAGAGAGAGAGAGAGAGAGAGAGAGAGAGAGAGAGAGGAACGAAGATGAGTGGAGCGTACCACTGGCTGCTGCTGAGCGAGGGAGGAGGGGGACCAGAGGAGAGAAGAGAGGATGAAGAGGGGGTGGGAAAGAGGGTGTGTGCACAGGGAGGAAGGGAAATAAGGAGCACAGATGATTACGAGTTTGTGTGCATGTAGCTGTTTCTATAACAAACAAACACATCTGCATGTGACCTTTGAGCAAATACTAATGCCTCTTAACCCACTCTGTATACTATATACAACTCCTTTGTTTATATGACTCAGTGGCTGAAGTAGAAATCTATTTTCATAAATAGGGATGAGTACCTAATAAAGTGCATACAGAGTAAAGATGACGACAAAACAGCTACTCTCAAAAGGTTAGGTTTCTCTTTGCTGCTTTTACATGCACACACACACGCGCACATGCATGCACAAATCACACAGTCAAAAATTAAACAGGCTTGCGCCCACACCCACTGTCTGCCTCCACTGCCTGAGGGGGGACATAATAATCCTCCTCATTAGCATGATGCTGTGAAGTGCATCACAGTTCCACCTAGCTTTGTCTCCTTCTCTTATGTCCTTCACCAACTCCTCCCTCTCTTTTTTTCCCTCTGAGACGCCCCCTCTTTTCCAATACATGTTAAGTGCAATTGATGGGAAGACACATTTCTTACAAGTAAGGCTTCTGCAGTCATGCTACTACCAGTGATTAGAACAGTGTTATTTCAAAGTATTGTATTAAAAAATAAAGTATAACTGTTTCCTGTATCAGTTTTGTAAATGTTAGAATCAGTGCAGTAGAGAAATATTAAATTGGCCTGAAAATAGGCTTGAACAGGGCATATCTACAATCAAACAACATATGATTAAGAGTAAAAAAAAAAAAGGTCAGTGAGTCATTCTGAAGAGAAATTAAACCCTTGAGCTTAAACAGACACAGACACAAATACACACATAGAAGCACACACTAAATCCACATAATGTCAACCATAGCCTTCATCTTTATGACACATCATAGCCCTCAATGCCTGAGGGGCCATTGTGCGGGGAAAAATAAGATACAAACACCAGCAGGCACAATCAATGGCATTTGGATACAGCTGCACAAGTCACACTGCAGGGAGCTCAACAAAAATATCATAAGCTCCTTAATTAGCTGTGGGTGATTATAACTGCGCCACAGAATGGGCTGTGCTGAGGGGTGAAAAGTGCGCTGGCTGGACTTTAGGGTGAATTCCTGGATCATAACGCACTACAAGAGGACAAATTATTAAACAGACAATTGGCGCCCTTAGTTCAAATAAAAATACTGCAAGAATCTATAGTACTAACACAGGTAAGCATTGCTTAGCAACTACTTTGTTTAACTGCTGTTCAAAAGGTAATTATCATATATTGTATTAAACCCTGAATCCTTGAAAAATGTAAAATAACAATCAAATATCCTGAGACATGACTGTATTTTCACCACTGTACATGACCAACAGTGTTGTAGCTGCATGATATGAATATATGGGATCTGGATTAGAGAAACATTTCAAGGTTTTAACTGAGGATTTCTTACATAGCTCTCACAAAGCCAGCAACTTCTGACCATGACACTTCCACAATCACTGCCTGAAACCGCCAATGAAATGTGAGAGATGGCAGCACACATCCAAGTCCCTTTATCCACAGCACTTCTAACCACTGACTAATGATAAAGCCTTGGTCTGACAAGTGTGAACCGGTACATAACCGTGATCATCCAGTGAGGAAGTGGGTGGCAAATGTGATTCATCAGCCACGGGATGGGACCTCGAGGCACTTTTCTGAGTCTAAAAAACAGATTAGATTTCATCGAACATTTGTTTGTCATCAAAATACAGCACTTGGTGAGAAATGTGATAACTGCAATCATTGGGAGGAATAAAAGAAGACATTTTTAGATGAGACAGCAGAGATGCAGTGTGCTTACATTAGAGAAAGAGTTTTAAGTGGTGTCTGACAATTATGAGGGGAGAGAGAAGCTAATTTCCCAGGAGAGTAACCTTTCATATTTTCTTGCCAAGTGGTTTGAGATTGATAGTAGCGGATAGGAATAGCATCTGTATCTTTTTCCATATCTCACCGTTTACACTGCAGCTAGGCAGGGGGAGGGAGCACCTGTTCTGATGTTTTACTAAAATATCCAAAACAACCAAAACAAAAATAACCAAACGAATCAAAATGGCTCAGTTGCTCTGATAGGTACAAACATTCCTAAACCACATTTCACATTTTTACTTTCATCTGAAAATGTAAAGAGGCTTTATATTGGCAACTAGATGACAACTATTCGTGTTGTGAAAATGTGTGGGTGTACAGAGAATATGCATGGTAGATCTGATTTTACTAAATTGTGAATACAGCGCAAAGAGCTATGAAATTAACCACAAATGTGACTAATGTAACCAAATGTTAAATCGCTATGCTCCCATGTTAATAGTTGTGCTTTCTGTGCATCTGTCTGCACATTTTAAGTATGGCAAATGTCTCTCTCCTCCTGCCTCTATAATTACTGCAGAATATCACTGAGTGATCACAGAATATACTGTAGAGTACAGTAAATTGTTCTTGTATTTCTTACTATTGGTGAACCAAACGGAAAGCTATACAAAATTATAAATAATAAAAGTAGAATCAGAGTCCTAAATATTGTACAGGATTAGAGGCTTCTGATAGCAATGTTTTAGTCTGATGAGATTTTACGGCAGTGCATGCCTATAGACACATACACACACACACACACACACACACACAGAGCAATCCCTAAACAGGAAGGCAATTAAACTTTTTCTCCTCCTTTTCTACCTCTTTCTGTGCAACCTTCCTTTATGCTAATACACATCGACAACACTTCATCATTTCAGCTTTTTCACTTTTCTGACTTCCTGTGCAATCACAGCCTTTGTTAAGCACGTTTTCCATTTGACACTTAACCAGCCATTACTGAAGCTTACAAACACACAGAGGCCTCAATTGATAAAAACTGCCAAGAGTACTGAGAGAACTGACAGATGAGAATGAGAACAAAGACACAAAAATACAGTTGCCCTGGAAACTGACATCCTGCAATCCAGTTTTATGTAATCCATGCAGAGAAATGCCAAATTCTCTAGGCCATCCATAAACTTTTCAACTCTTTCGTCCAAAAGCCTAAAAAAGTTGGGAGAGGAACAGTGCTGTTCTTTTTTTGCTACATTATTGATGTCACATAATTGCCTGGGGAGCTGGCCTAATCTACTCACTCAATAGGAAACAAAACATCCATAATAAGAACAATATTCATCCCTCCAAATACTTTACCCATTTAAGCATAGCTGCAAAAATGTGCTATTAATCAGTGTTTATTGGTTCCATTCATACTTCAATTATGAGTCTGATGCTAATCAAATTCAATCTCATCTCAACACCTGCACTTGGTACTGATCATGGGTTGTATTCACAAGATATGTTACCTTACCACTAGGAGTCCTTCTAAATGGTGCTTGAAGTCCTGAGCTAAGAGTTTCCTCATTGGGCCTTTTCACAAAAGACTTTGCTAAGAGAAGGAACAGGGCTGCTCCTGTTGCTATGGGTGACAAATGACTACAGTATGTATGTCTACAGTGACAGGTGGCCGATGTCAGTGACTGTGAAACAAAATTAATCAATACGAATGGGAGAGACAGATTCAGTGGCCTGGATAGGGATAGAGAGATTTGATGGGGTAACTCTATGACCAAAAACGGACATACCTCTTACTTTTAGGAAATTCTGTTAACTAACTAATCTAGTTCAAATGTTTTGTTAGTACAGTCTCACACCATGCTGTACACAACTTTAACCTAAATATGATCCCCCCCTTCATCAACTACCACTCAGGTGCGTAACCATCCATAATTGTTCCTTTGGATGTACTGGACCTGGTCAACATGATGTTCCCTGTTTGGGTAGCTGTCCTCACTTTTTGTCACAGCAATTTGGGAGGCCTTTTGTGTGAAGGCACCACTTTTGTACACTGAGAGGAGCAGCTTGTTATGGTTCAAGTACCTGGTGCCTCCCCCAGGTGTTTCCTTTTCAGAGTGTTCTTGGTATGACTGAAGTTGAAGAGACCCCAGAGTGGAGTGGAGCTGGAGAGATTACATCCCCAGCAGGCCTGAGAATGCCAGAAGGAGATGGGGGATATCACTATGGACGGGTACAACTAAGCTGCTTGGCTTGATTTGACCATGACCCTGGGTACGTGACTTGAAATTGGATTGTGGATTGTAGTAAGGTACTTTTTTGGATGGACACAGCATGACAATCTGATGGATTCCATACAGCCCCATAATGATATATTACATTTACAGTACCTATACTCTAACTAACCTGTTAGCTTTAGTTTTTGTGTTGTGTTTATGTAGTTGAAATGAATTTTATACTGTTAAGTGTTCCAAGTACTAAAATATAGATAGATATATAGAGATTTAATTTAGTTACAAAATGTAGCTGCACAAACAAGTAGTAAGTTATCAGTATTATTATTATTAATATCTTCAGAAATTTTGGATAAACATGTCCTATGATACTGGTGGCCTCATGTGACAACCACACCCAGGGGTTTGTCACAACAACTGTGTTTTCTGTGACCTCTGCAAAATCTTTTCCCTAGTATTGTCTCGCAGCTCATTAATAATTGGGCTTTGCAGCTGCTTGTGTGGGTGGTTTTGGAAACAGCCTGAAAAAAAGGGTCATAATTACAGGAGGAATGCATCAGATATTTCAGGCTAGCAATTGTGGGTATCTTTGTACCATCTAAATGTACTGAAAAGCAGAGCAAATAAATTGCTAAAATACTTGAAGTCTGCCCAACATTGATTGCCAATAGAATGTAGGGGATGTTTACTGATTGGGGGTATGTAAGTCATGTTAAAAACAGAAAACATGTCATACACCATAGAGTCACATTCTGGTGCCAAATATGTCATTTTGTGTGGTTCCCCCTTGGGCCAGTGACTGGGTGCTGTAATGAAATGCATACTTGTAGTTTCATTAGTTTAATCAAAATTGGATCAATGGTGTGTGAGATGGTGTATTGTGAGATGAGTGAATTACCAGTGCAGTGCATCCCTTTGGCACAGTCACTAATTTCTGAACATATGAGAATAAAGTTTGGCCAAGGTCCATTCAGTTGCATCAGATATTGTGTACACAGTGTTGTGCCAGATGAAATTACTGCAGGAAAAAACAAAAAGCAAAAGTGGGAGAAATGAGGTCTGAACCTCTCCCATCCTTAAAGCAAGGATCCATGATAAATTGTCAGTGTTCCATCTAACCCCTAGGCCATGGGGGAGGAAGATTTCCTTAGCCTCGCTGATATTCCTCCAGATTTCGAGATGAAAAGAGGAGACAAAGACAGGAGAGGAGCCAAGAGTTGACATCCTCTGAGAACACCTACCACGAGGGATCGTCATCACAGGAGCTAGACTGAGATGCATCACCTCTGCCCTGACAGGCTCCAGCGATCTGTGATCCAGATACAGACCTCAACCTCCAGGTGCAATCTCGTCACCTCACTCTGCCGAGAGGAAATGCACCAGCTATGAGAAGACTCGGTCTCTTTGTCTGCAATAAAACAGGTCAGAGACTTTTTGGCATCTTAATCTTAAAGTAGGACACCCAAGCCTGTCATGAGAGGTTACCGTGCCTGGTGACCCTGTGTTGGGCCAGCCAGGGACATTTAACCATCCTTGCGCCTGTGACCCAAGTGCGACTGACCTTTAGCCAGCAGTCCAAAGGCCAAAGGCTTCAGTATGCCCTCCAAGCATGGGGAGGCAAAGCAGGACCTCCTAGGGGGATACAAGATCAGTCAGATCCAGTCAGATTAACAAAAAAAAAATAAATGAACTGACAAGAGGAGGGCCATTGTCAGCTTTGTGGTGTATGCCCCGCTGTCAAAGTTGCTCACCCCATGTGGTAACACATTATTCTTCAGCAGTCTCTTTTCTCTTGTTCCTGCCTCTCACCAATGTGTGCAAACCAACTTTTATGCTGGAGTGTTTCTAAATGTCTTTGCTGCAATCTGATGAAGGCCAACTCGCACAAAGGTGGGAAGTTGTTGCCAGGCAACTCTGCACCTCAGGCAGTTCTCTTTATTTTCTCTTTTCCCTTGTTGGATCACATTTTCTTTGACATCACCACATATTAAGAGCAGTTTTATGCTGGTTCATGGTCCCAGAGTATTATATTGCCAGTGAAGTCAAACATTAAAAAGACAGAGGGTTTACAGGGGAGAAGCCTGGAAGGTTGGCAAGGACTGCTGGGACTGGATCTAGGGAAAAGTGGGTGGAACAAGGGACTGGGGAGAGATAAGAGAGGAGACAGACCTATGAATGACAGAAGGAAAAGTCAAGGAGAGAACCTTGACGGACTCTTTAAAAAGCAAATAAAACAGAGATCTAAGAAATACATTACCATTCAGATCATATTTGGTTTACAAAATATCACTATTCCATTCAAATAGTATTGCATATGAACACAAAATTTATGTCTAAAAACAGTGATACAAGGTCATACTAGATTTAATTTAACAAATTCTGACCCCTTTCCTGGGTGTGACTATGAGGGTAATTAGCTTGTTTCTACTTTGTGAATGCTAAAACCAATTCTATCTACATTTTCCTTCTGAGCTCTGCTTTTGTGACACAACACAAGCCTCCTCTCCCCTACTCTGAGAGTTCTTTGTTCTTCACTTGTCATGTCAACATGTCAACATTTTAGCGTCATCATCTGTCATCATCTTGTCTGGCATCTCTCATGTCAACAAGTCTCATCTTGGGGTGGATATGAGCTAGAGGCTAGGGTGACACTTTGTACAACACCTGTAGCTGTTTCTGCCACAGTTCAGTCAAAAACAGGAGAACAGCTAGAAAACTGTGAGCAAACGAGGAAATGATGTAGACAAACACCTCTATGCCATTTGATGTAGATGGAAAAATCTACTGACAGGAAGTACACACATCCTCCCAAGACCCAAAGTAAACTCCACAGATATAGTGGCAAGGCATACAGGCATAGGAGTAAAAAAAAAAAAACTCTTAAACATGCAAACACACTGGTTTTTCTTATTCTTATGTAACCACACTGGCTGACTAAGAGCATGTTCGTATTTAGAGCAATGGCCTGCAGGAGCAAATGCTGGAAAAGAAATACAACACACGCTGTGAACACACATTCACATATACACAAGCATGCGGACATGAACTGACTCACGCACACACACACACAAACACACTTTTCAAAGTTGTCACAGGCACAGTGAGCATGTCTGGACTTCACCCGTGGGGCCATCTGTTCTTGCACTGGCCAATTCAAGGAGACACAAACTCAGGAATCATTAAGGATGCAATATGGCCCCCATGTTAATCACCAGCCTTCGTCATTTCCATTGAAAATGAGCCACTGGGTGACGGGGAAGTGGGGACAGTTTGTCATTCACAATCTGTTCAAAAGAGCAACATTTTATAGACCATTTTGAGAACAGTGGGATAGACTGTGAAGACTGTTAGTAGGCTTTTACAGTTTTTTTGTCCATTAATAAATTAGAAAAGCTAAAATCTGTGATAATCATTTGGTCCTTATTCCAAGTACTACTGATCGCCTAAAATTTTGATTGATGGATCTGTGCTCATTCCAATAACATTAGCACTGTACATCTGAAAAAGAGGATATAGTAAAAGATTAAAATGAATTCTATTATCTTATAAAAACATGATATGTACAAGTGTCTTCTTGGCCTCATGGTTTATGAAGAGAATAGATTGGGATTAAAGTTTAAGTTTTTCAGATTAGTTGCTCCCACTCAACACCTCCCTACACAAGCCTGCTGCAGTGTCCCTGCAAAACCACATCCTGAACCCAATCCTATGCTTCCAATTTCTTCCTCTCATGTTTTTAAAGTACAGTGACCCCATCGCTCTCTTCTGTTACCTGACACAACCGCTACAGGCGATGACTGACCTGTGCTACTACCCTTGTTATCCCTTTGAATTTTCCCCATTTCATGCCACAGGGAGCTTTTTTGATAGACTACATTAGACTTTAAAATGCCAGCCTTTCATATTTGGCTGGATTTTCTTTCCCCCTCATGTCCCTTCCCTTTAAAAGTGTCCCAGGAGATGACATGGTTAATGGCTCCTCCCTATGTAAAGACTCTTCTTTACTAATGTTAGGTGGCATAGTGCTATCACCACCGGGATAATAATAATCTATTTTTACTAACATACAATATACAAATTTGATCAAATCAGAGTGAAACCAGCTCAGTTATCATGGACCCTGGCAGTATATGTAATGCAGGTGTGGCAATATGAGTGTCGTACTTACGTGTAACATTTTTTACGGTTATCAAAATCAATTTGATTCGGAAATAAAAAGTCTGTTTAATTTTCTCTCTCAACAGAGTCATGCAGAACCAATGAATATATCATATCATATCAAAACTGTCCTGATAGCTCAGCTTAGAAAGGTGACTTTCAACACAGGGCTTCAATTTAGACCAGTCCCTTATCTGAAAGTGATTAAAGTAAGGCAGCTCACAACACAGAATGCTATCTGTAGTTTACCCCTACTTTATGTCAAGTGCACACAGAAAACAGTGATAAATGTGACTCTATAATGTGAGAAAATGATAATATCTAATGTAAAATACATGAGCTGTGTTCCCTTCTTTGTCCTGACTGCTGATAAAAATCTGAATAGGCAAATTAAATCAGTCCAAATATCACAATCCAAACAATGGTGTGCGATACCTCTTTAAAACAGGTCCCTTGCCTCTTCAAGAGAGAACGAGACAAGAAAAAAGTGATTTTGTAATTACTGTCATTGCACAGCTCACTGCTCTGTATGATAATGAGCCCTCGAGGTCTACCACAAAGTTTAAGGTTTTCACTGAAAAATAAAATGTGGGAATCATTTCACTTAATTACTCTGCTTTTTCAACCTGATGCTTTTGTGCTGCTACCCAAACAATATTCTGACCTCGAGCACACATCTACTAGAAACCTGGTTCGCTCAGTCTGTTAATAAGTGATTTATTTCTCCTCCTCCCGCCTTTAAATTGGTGTCTGACTCACACAGTCACTGAAAGTGTTTGATTAGAAGTGAATGTCATCAGCTCTTGTACAGAAGCCCTGGATTAATGACACTGATTTGGTAGGCAAAGTGTTGTATTTTGCCTTTCCTATCAGGTTTAATACTATTACAGTGGGCCACAATGCAACAAAGAAGAGGCTGTGTGGAACGGAAAAGTCTCATGCTGGGGAATTGATGGCACAGGCCTGTTTAGCCCTGAGATCTGAATAACTGGAGCAGGTATTTTCCTCACTGGAGGACCTCACTGTGTTGGGTACAAAGAGCATATATGGGAACGTACGGTGTAACAGCACAGTGTGAAAATAAACATAGAGACTTGAAGCTAGCTCAAGACAGATAATCCATCACATGTCCACTTTCATTATTGTTAGAGGTTACATAATCATTGTGCAGTGCAGAGCAGTCAAATCAGACAGGAGTATAGCTGCATGACTATAATGATAGGTTTACTTTTAACAGAAACAAAAGTAGATATCTGTTTGCTAGCACGTTAAGTTCATGCAAGTTGATTTTCAAAATACCAATGAAATTAATGTAATCCCTTTGCTGCACAGTTAATCAGTAATCAATCTGATATACTGTGAAGAAAAAATGTCAGTCTTTTTCAAGCATGCGCAATTTAAAACAGGGTGAATCAGCTTAAAGGAAGTTACATGTTACCAGGCTGATCACTGTTGACACTTTTTGTCACAGGATAGCCCCATCTAGTGTAAGAAAAACAAAATATTTCAACATTAATGAAGGGTAAGGTGCTGCTCTGACCAGGCCTCAAGGATTTTTAAATAAACTATAACATCCAGATTATATAAGCAGATATGATCTGAAATAAATTCTGGCCTAAAATGTAGTATTTCATGCCAAAATACTGTGTATAAGAAAAAATGTCATACTGATTAACATATGGATAACATATAAACTGGATCATTTAAAATGCTATTTTAATGCTTTTAAGAAATCACAAATGCTACATAATGAGCACAAAATTACATTTTTCCAACAGTTCAACAGTACCAAAACATAGAGAGCAGATGATGACAGCACTGTCACTCAGGCAAAGTTGCCAGAAGCTCAGTCAAAAAAGGAGGATTAGATAATGACTGGCTTTCTGGCTTCAAAGCAACTTCTCTGTATTGTGGGCACAGCTGTTCATCCGTTACAGACACATACAGAGTATGTCTGTCCTTCCAGAGAGCATGAGTAGGACTACACGACACATCTACCGTAAGATTCAGATATTCTCCCCCTGACAAGACTCAGTGTTATGTAACATTACTTATATCAGAAATGTAGCAGTAGGTTCAGCTATCTTCTGTTTAATATTCAAAGGAATTTGAATAGTTTTGAAGAACAGTGCAATCCAATGCAGGATTTCAGAAGTCTTGTGAGGACACCAACATTTCATATTTTGAGAACGGACAGTGCAAGATTCAGGGATCACAGCATACAGTGCAGGCCTATTGATGCACAGTGAAGTCAGTGGATGTAAGCATACATTAACTCCTAGCCTGAAACCACATGTTTCTTTTTCTGAACTGAGAGATGACATTGAGTTCAGTCCAGACTCATCTGCCTCTCCACTTGGGTTCCTAAACTTGACAGAAGCACATGTCAAATGTATGACGTTGTTTATGTGCGTGGCATGTGGTGAGACAGCCAGAAAAACGTTGGTTAAACAAACTGCCCACATCAAAAAGCTGCATGGCCCCACCACACACACTGACAGTTGGACTTCATTTCCTCTGGATGCTTTGATAGTCATTCCAATTTGATTCAAGGATAGCAAAATGTCCAGTGTTTTTTTTTAACTGTATGCTGATCAAATATGATGAGGTTAAAAGTAAGAAATAGAAAGCGGTAGGATACATAGGGATGTAATTAAACAGGTACGGACTGGTAAATTCAGCAGCCTGTTAAATTTCACCTCTGAAAGTTACTAAAATATCGTCAATGTTTACATGAGTGAGAAATACATTTTCTTGCAGGTGCTCTCTAGCAAAGGCCATTAACCCCTAAACTCCCTCAACAGCAATCAACAGGAGAAAGCTGCCAATTGAGAATAAGTCTAACTGTAAGTATGAAGCTGAATGGTATTGACAAAGAACAAATGTTTAGTCAACCTGGCAAAAAAAGAAAGTAACTCTCAATCCATTTCACAAGGATAAATGTGAGAACACAGATGAGAAAGTTAAAATGCAACCAGAAAAAAGGAACAGCGAATGCGAACCCCCCCCCCCAAAAAAAATAGGATGTTGGAGGCATGGAATCAGATCCCCAGATTCTTGTCTATGGCTTACTGAAGCATTACATCCACAGACAGCATATTCCCCACTCACTCTGCCTATTGCTGCAGAAAGCTCACAGGGAAGTCAACTCTCTCCTATTACCATCCCCAAAGACCGTGTGCAAAGAGGCTGTATAAAGATTCACTCACTCAGATGGGATAAAGTCAGTGTTCAAAGCAGGAGAGATTAGGAAACCGAGTGTGTCTGTGTGTGTGCCTTTGAGCAGATGTGTGTCTGTGCATGCTCTCATATAAGATGGGAGAGAACGTGTTATTCAACACCCTCCAGCAGCGTGTACGGCTGATATGACGGAGCAAAAAAGAAAATGTGAGAAAAGTGAGAGGGAAAATCGTCCCTCAGGGCTCTCCATGTGAGCAGACTCCATCTTTTCTTTAGCCAGAGAGGGTCTGTCACAGTGTATTCCACTGAGACTGTCCTGCCACAGCCTGAATCAAAACCCCCGTGTGTCCGTCCCACAGGGTATCACACAGAATGCAACACATACAAACTCCCTACACACATATATGCTAATGTGCACATTGAGTCTGAAAGAAACAAGGGAAGGTAGAAGGAAGAGGGAGTTTGGGACTGTATAACCACACATTGCATGACTGTTGCCCATTTGTACTGTGATGTACAGGTAAGGATGGATGGAAATCAATGGTAGGGGTTATAGGGATACATTTTTACAGTGATATTAGACATTTCCTTACTACTTAAACCCAGTGGGATCTTCCAGCAGTAG
This sequence comes from Lates calcarifer, assembly GCF_001640805.2. NCBI lineage: Eukaryota > Metazoa > Chordata > Actinopteri > Centropomidae > Lates > Lates calcarifer. Next base: position 12,175,547 of record NC_066835.1, on the reverse strand, counting down.
AAGAGAGTTTATTCAATCCATAATTCACCAGTCATACTTGAGAGATATATTCTAATATGACATTTTAATTGGTGCAGTGTCAGTATTGGACGTAATGACAGAAAGTTATATTTTTGCAGGGAAAATGCAGCTTGATTATATTGTCGTATTTTAATTTAGTCTAATATTCCGTGTCAAGCTTGATTCCTGAGTCATCACTCATCTCCTTAATTAAGCTCTCAGTTTCCCTGTCTTTACCAAACTAAGTAAATAATATTTAGACTGGATTTCTGTCGGAGTCTGAAAAGATGATTAAGCTGCATTTAAAGTTTCAGCTTTTCAGCAAGTTTGAGGAACTGAGTTTAATTTAGAAAGACAGACCTTATACTTATTTTTTTTCAATTGCATCAACTGCACAAAGGGAAAATAAAACAAGGCCGCACTGATGTGAACATTATTTGTGACACTGTCTTTATAAACTAGGACTTGAGGCCAAAGTGGTAACTTTCAATTTTCTAGGTGCCTTTAAAAGTAGTTCTAAACTTGGGGCCGACTAAAACCAGAGCAAGTCTTAGTGAGAAATGAGACTGTGTTGCGTCACTAGATTTAGATAGATCAATGTCTCCATCTAGTGGTTGTTGTAGTAGGAGGGTGTTTTTGTCTGTGAGGTTTTAGCAGTGAAGGTGTAACAAGTTCAAAGAATCTAGAAAAACTATTTGTTTGAGTAGACTTAGTGTCTATCTCATCTAAATGAGACCATATTGTCCAAATGTATAAATACATTTTAAAAATAGGACACCATAACCCCCTGATATGTACTGAGCTATTATGATAGATGGAGGCAGCAGCTCCACCGTCTGTAGCTTGCTGTGCGTGTTACAGGTTTATTGTCAGAAGAAGTCAAAGCTGCTATGTGAACTTTAAACACACTTTTTAAAGCTGATTTGGACCCATACAATGTGCTTCCCTTCATCCTGTAGTGACTCGTTGGCAACTAGACAGGAGTCTTACATCTCACCTTTAACACTTCAGTGTAGCCTGAACATCATTTCCAAATATATCCAGCCTCAGCATGAAGACATACCAACCTACACATCATACTTCTCCCCCTCAACACAAGCAGAACTTCAGTGATGTTATAACACTGAAAAAAACATTTCATACCATGCTTCAGCTGTGTACTGCCCAAAAAACTCCACCTATCAAGTACTGTGAATACTGCTTTAAGGCTGTCCAGCCTCCAAATATGAGCAAATTGAGTTTTTGCTCTTTTTCCCTGATGAGGGCAGTATAACTTAGTAAATCGCATCATCTTCAATCACATCATCAGTCCAGCTTCTCTCCCTGTCACTCTCCTGCTTCCATATATAACACAGCTCTATTACTCAGAGTAATAATGCCTCTGCTTGGATCAATTATTGTAGTTTTCAGCTGACAGAAGTAGTTGTATGCTGATTGGTCCAGTGGTTTAGAGCTGAGAAATAAATACAAGTAATCCACATGCTGCTGTTTTTGTTAAGAATTTCAACTTTGTAGATACTCAAACAGCCTCAGTGTTACATTGTAAGGAATTTAAATCCAAACATAGAGGGCAGTTATAAGATTTTTGAATTACAAGCCATCTGATTTGATCTTTAAATCCACAGAAATGCTCTTCTCACCACAGGAAATACATATTTAAGCATGAGTTCATTTTGAAGAACAGTATTTCTTCTGTTTAACCATTTCTTCCTAGCTAAAAATAGAGTTCATTTTAAATTTCTCATTTATAGAATTAAACATTTACCACTGGCATGTTGGTTTCCTCATGAATTAGAGATGAAACATGAAACAAGGACAAGCTTGCTCCAATGGGCTGACAGATAACCGAGCTAAATAAAGCATAACACACACACTCCATCTCTGAGAGAGGGGTGAAATCTACAGTACATTTGAAATGTATACTACTACTTGTCTGTTTCACTGACCTAGAAATATCTCCTGACTCAGTGAACGCAGATTCAAAGTGAAGCTTACTCCATATCTGTCGGAAGGGACTTGTGTTTAGTGTTCACTCTGGTAAATGTGGAGCAGGTGTGCCTACTCAACTGCAATTAAAAGAATTTAAAAGAAAACTTTTTGATAGTAATGGTGAGGACACTTATTGAGAGACCCAGTAGATGTGACAGCTGCCTTCTATAAGGAAGATTTTGGACCACTGTTGCTGCTAGGAAAAGATGTTGATGGCAATAGTTAAAATATGGCTGTATGATGACAAAACCTGAACTGCTGCCTCAGGTTTGCTGTCAGAAATGCCTACTCTATGCTCGGTGTGTGAATGATGAGACCAAAGAGGTTTGCCTTAAAATTAAAAATAGGGTATGTATCAGTTTGAAAATATTTATACTGTATGCCTAAAATCCAGCTGTGGCTACACTTTCAGTGAGGTGCTAGATCACTGCTAATTAATTTTTTTTGGCAAAGTCTGCATGTTAAAAAATTCAACAGTTTCACCAAAGACAAAATTAACTTACCCTTCCTGAGTTATACAGCACATGCATGAATTAAATATCATGGTTCCACAAATCAGCCATATTAATTTCCCAAGGCAGCATTGCTTGGTAAATACTGCTGACTCACAGCAAAAAGGACTGTGGTTTGATTTCTCATAAATTATCTTGTATAAATGTGAGTATGAGAAGCCACTTTCACAAAAAGTTATTCAATTTGAGGTCAGGTGGACCAGTTCAGTCCACTAGTCTGACAAATTACATGACATATATGTTTGGTGCATAGATGCAAAGATCATAATAGCTGATCTTTGGTTGGTTTCCTACTGCCACTAATGACATGTTTTAACAAGAAGTATTTTTTGAATGCCATTGCTGAGATTGCCAGTTTATTAAATGATATCTATCAGTATGGACAGGTGGACAGGTAAAAACTGAAATGGCAAATCACTGATAATGGCTCTATTGCAACTATTGCAGCCAAAAACTTTGCCCAGTTACCGGTCACCTTGCTCTATATTGTGTGCTGAACATTAAACAGGAAGTTGAAGCTATTTATAATATGAATGTACAATAAATTATGTTTCTGTGTTAGCTCTGACAAATCAACCACTAGAATGTTTCCTGCCATTGTGCCCACTTAAGAGTCATTGGAGACTGTGGGATACAATGGCAGAGGAATCACAGGGAAGTTTAATTCACTGCCAAAGCTATTTATCCAACTTATCACAGGAAGTGGTGAAGCATTAGATAAATGAATGAATAGTTCATTTTGTTACATACAGTATGCACGACTTAGCATCAGACTGAAACAAGAAATTGCAATTACTGCAAATAGAGCAGCTATAAAACGCTGGCTAGTGCTCTCTCCCTGGTATCTCTGTCACAGTCTTGATCTCATACATTTTTTGTTCCATGGTCTATCTATCCATTAACTTTCTCTACCAATTTATTCTTAATCAGGGTCCTATCCAGCATGCATTGGGAATGGCAAACAACACAGATTGCTAGTTCACTGTATTGCTCCTATAAGTAGTTCAGAAGGTATTAACAGTTATATTCCTCATCTATAAAGCCATCAGTCTGAAAATCAAGCAGGGTAATTGGCAGTGAATAGCACAGCCTTTCCATTTTAATTTGTAGCTGTGATATGCCAAACAATAGTGGCCCGTAAGGGAGATATGCTCTGGGACTTAAACACAATGTGAAAAGATTGATATGTGGCCTTATGCTTTGTTGAAGTCCACGTTGCATATCACATCCCCTTATGGGCAACAGCGTTGGCAGCTGTCACAGTCGCCAGGAAGTGTGCCAGTTTGGACCTGAGCCAATACAACACGTTACACAGGCACAGCACAGCATAGTATAGCACAGTCACTGTCCCCAATACACAGAGTGTAAATTCACTTGGATTAGATATTTTCTAATTATTTTCCTATCCAATAGTATAATTCATTTGCTTTCAATCCATAGTCAGGAATATCAGGCTTTCGCATTTTTTTTTTTTAGAGAAGTGGTAATAATGAAACTGACCTGGGATTCAAGAGCAATTTTAATTCCTTATTGTTCGAAACACTCTCCAGGAGGAAGGAAAAGATTGTGAGCTCATTCTTTGGGCACACAGATTAGATATTTTGTTAATTAAAACAGCTGTCAGCTCACGCTTTATGAAGATTGGCAGCAGTACCTGTAAACTTTGAGTATCTATCCAGTATTTTTAGTTCATTCTGATCATTATACCTGCATCAATACACTTGCATATTCCTCAAGAGACACAGACAGACAAGGAACAAGCAGAGCCTTAGTGTATGCCATTAATGCGCCACCTGAAAAAAAACGCACCATAATACATTATGTTAAAGGTTGGCACACCAATGCTGCACTATGACTGTAATAGCCAGGTACACAATCCTTTATCTGTTTTCAGTGCCTGATCATGCCAGCATTTTTAAACTGTACAAGATTCACTTCAGTGGATTTGCTTGTTGAGGAATGTAAATTTGCCTGGTGTTTTTGCATAGAGTTAGACATCTTGACAGTACTGACCTTTAGGAGTCCAAAATAGAGGAAGCCATCATATCAAGCTGTGTTGCACCATTCAGTTTTTATATGACCCTGCTCCCTGCTGCGCTAGAGTATGAAATGCTTCACAAGAAAAATGTGAGACAGTCTGCAGTGAGTCATGAGAAAGGAGTTGATGTAACAAAGATGTTGAATTAACTGTGTTAAGTTATTGACTGGTTTGCAGTCAAGAGCTCAAAGCTTCTATTCACTGTGCCATGTGCTCAGACTATAACAATTTTACACCTTTGTCTTGCAGTTCTTACAATCAAAATATGATGAGGTTGTAGTTTTAAACGGCATATAACCACCAAAAGCACATGTATGTAACTAATCAGCAAATGAATATAGTTTTGTGGTTTGAAAGCATAAAACGAAGCTGTGTAACAAAATTACATTAATGCTTATTAACACCATAGATTAAAAAAAAATGTGGAGTGTTATAGCTATCTGCCACCTCTATCACCCATGTCTAATTCCCGCTCCATTTCTCCCTGATGCTCATCCAGTCATGAATATTTCTCCCTCTCTGTCTCTCTCCCTCTCTGTCCTAAGGCAAGGTGACATAGAATGCACTGAATAAGCTTTAGTGTGTATCCAGACACAACTTGTCAGCTTTGAACTGTACTTGTCTGACCATTTTTCCATGCCCATCAACCAGAGTTAGAGAACTATTATCCTAAATTGATTCTGTGAACCAAAGATCTATGGAGAGGGGTGTAGACAACAAAGCAGGGACTGACAGCAGACTTGAGAAGTACTCAGGGCATGTGAAAAGAGGCTAGAGAGGGGCAGTAGATAAAATGGGTGAGATGTGACAGTGATGTCTTGTTTAGCCGCAGGGCAGAGGTTCACATTATAGATTTTCCCATGTGTCTTTGCACCTTACTCAGTGTCAAGGCAGGGCTTATGCTGATATGTGCCCATCTCCTGATCCTGCTGCTGGAAAAGCAAGTGATGATTCTCCTTTGGTTTGAGAGCTGTGACTGGAAGTTCTCAATCTTAATACTGACATAAACTAATGTGATATGACAAGGTCCTAGAGCAATAATACCCTGCCCTGCTACCTGCTCACACGTTGAACTAACAGTGTCAAGTAAATGGCTAAAAACATGAATGTGAAATTCAAACATTTCTGGGGCGTACATTAGCAACAGGTGCAAATGAGATTATTTATGAGCATGTTACACATAGGATTCAAAAAAAGAGAAGTGTAAGACTTTCAGAATCGTCAGGCCTTATTTTTATCTTATTTTACAGTCCCTGTATTTGCCTGCATGAATAGGTAGTGATATGCTGACTGCTTGAAACAGCAGAAAAATGGGGACGGTCTAAAAGAACTGAAATTTTTGTAACGCTGTCGTCTCTAGATTCTGGCAGTGATGAGTTTATTCCACAATTAAAATTGTTGTAATAATCCACACTTGGCTTCAGTTATTTTTCCAGCTTTAGCTAATGTGTTTCTATGGATTTCTGTTTGTCAATAAACCTCTTTTGAAAAGCAGTTTAAAGGGATTTCTGTCTGGAGATGGAATTAGATGATACTGGTGCAAAACACCCATTACCTCCAACCCCGAGAATGATGCATCATCTTAACTATTTGAAGTGAAAGGAAACATTGTTTCACCTCTAAAAACCAAGCACTGTTGGCTGTTGAGCTGCCTGCATTATAGGCAGATAGACATTGTATTATTTTCTAGTATTTAATCACAATTATTTACTGAATGCTGAATAATGGACATAGTGTTAAATAATTTATATGATAATTACATCACAAGCATGCATTTATTAGTTGCAGTCTCTTGCTCAGGCAATGAGTTTGGGTATATAGGTCACATTTATAATCAGGAGATTGAGATGTGCATGTATGTAAAGTCATTAGCATACTCCGTTTAGCAGGATTTAACATTTATCAGAGACTCTGGCTACATCCCAAACGTTGTTACATAAGTCATTGATGGAAGTTGTCCCACTGATACTACGTTATCTATCCAGGCTAAATACACGTGGACTACACACACGAGTGGAGTAGAAAGATAACAAAATGTTTTACTATTGATTACAACGTTGCTGACCAAATCTGCAATGTGTTAGTGCTTACATTTTACATTATGTTTACATTACATTTATATCTGGTGCAAATCTTAAACTTAAAACTATTTTTCATGCCAAAGATCCAGTCAAAATATAATCTGCTGTTTTAGATTGGTTACTGTTCAGTGTGAGCTATAGGATACAAACTGGTGTATTAGAATAGGTGTAGCACAGAACAACATCAGATCTCACAACTCACTATTCTCCTCACAGACTGTCTGTCTGAGACATGACTGCTCTGCGGGGTAAAGAAGCAATTAACAAGGAAAATGATTAGTCTGATTGAAGCAACACAGAGGCAGAGAAAAAAAATCACGTCAGAGTGGGAGAGATAGCAGGAAGAAAAAACTTCTGACAATGACTTTGTGACAGCAGACTTTGCACACACACACATACATACACACTAGTGACTGATTCCCCCCAGAGCCTTCGGGCCTGGACCATGGCTGCCTTTAGAGATAAACCGGCCCTGCTATCTCTGAGATTTCACTTTCTTATAAGTTCCATGAAAGCAGTCGCATGCGTTTTTTGAAGTCAGCATAATGTGTGCCTTACTTTTGCTTGCATGTTTAAATCTTTGTAGTTCACACAGTTCATTCCTACCTTCTGTCACAACTAGATAGCTGCTTTCTTAAAACTTCCAGTAAAGCTTTCCAATTACTGTACATGTCCAGGTTTCAAATGTGTTATATATGGACAAAAATACATAGTGAACGAGACAAAATATGGATTGATTTGCCTCCTGCATTCCTCTGCCTTGCTGATGGTATCCAACCTGGTGTGGTGACAGCCCATTTATTCTGGTGGCACCAAGGTATTTTTCAGATAGTGAATGTACACTAGACATTTTCAGCTGTGCACCTGGATGTGGGAACATGTTTCCTAATAGACTGCATCAGCAAGAAAGTGCTGATTGTGTGATTGTGTGTGTAGGGGAGTGTGTGTGCACAGCGCAAGCAATATTCCAACCACATTTATCACTTATATAGACTAATACTGCTAAGGGAGGTACAGTAACTGCTAAAACTGGAAAGTTACAACTGAATTAATGCGCCACACAGGTGGCACTGTGGCAACTCTGCTGTGTTTAACTGAATTATTTCTCATTCGTAAAGTGTAAAATTCTAGGCATCAAACTAAATATATGAGTGAAATGAGGGTTTGGTATTGATACCTGTTGCATGACTTTCTTGTCACCTTGGCAATCAGAGCAAACTCTGAGCAAACACTCGCTTATTGATCCATATTTTCATGTTTTTAGCTTTGTGAATCATGATAGATCTCTCTGCTGCATACTGACTCAGTTCAAAAAGTAGCATACACATAAAAAAACTAAAATGATTCCATCAAAGTCATTGCTATGTATCAATTTGCATACTTCCATACTCACACTTGCTATTTTGAATGTATAAGACAGGTATGGAAACATGCAGCGCACTATAAGTATCCGAATGGTTTACTCAAAACGGTCAAAAAGTTGAGTGTGGAACGCTGGACACTCATGATGGTGGCCGAAGGAGGAAGACACATCATCGGCACCAGTTGTGGCGTAATTTCCATGCCGCATGAAGCAGGGTGGCTCACACAACAAAATAAAATGTTCATTTTTAAAGGCAGGGCAGAACAAAGCAGCACAGATATTTTAGTGGGCTACAATTGCGGTCATATATTGCAATCATCATTTCCATAAGTGCACAACAGGTATGTTGGAACAGGCATAAACTCTATTATCTATATCTTTCACATAGCTATATGGATATATTTGGCACACTGCACATTTTCTTCTAAGTTCATTATATTTATTCTGTAAACTTCAATAACCAATAACTTTAGATAGAAAGCTTAGAGAGTTTTTTTTTTAATATATCAGCTGATCAATGGAAACCTTAGTGGTAAACACATTTTTGTCTTGGTGAAGCTACATTTGGGATATACACAAGGTACAGTTTAAACCTACTTGTCTAGTTCCATCCGGTTCTCTGACGACCACACCTCCATTGGCCTCATCCTCGAAGGAGACGGCCCATGAAACGAGACAGCTCGTGTCCGCCAGGCCATTTGGCCCCATCTGGTCTTTTTCCTCCCTTCACTTGAGGACATCCACATGTTCCATCACTCCAGCTCTCCTCTGCCATTTGATCCTTGTTTTCCTAATGAGAAAGACAAGGCATTACACAACTCTGCCTAAAAATATATCCACCCCCTTCTCACAAAATTTTAAAGTAACAGTCATGTTTCTGCTTACATAATCAGATAAAACATATGTTTTTAATGCTTGTAAATAGGATTATTATCATAGGAAGTGGTGGTGGGTGCACTGGCGTAAAACATCATTTCATTAATCATCATTAATTCTTACTTCTCACTGAAAGAATGTATCTCACTGTTATGTTATATTTATAGTTGTTGTTGAAAGTGTTCAGCTTGGTTGCCAGAATCTCCCTTGGGCTGTGCATGTAACGTACTTTGAACTATGCACTGTTCACTGAGGCATGCAAAACGAGTACAGTGGGGCAGATGCGAATGTGTCTAAACAAGCCTCAGTTGAATTCAATAGGGATGCAGGCACACAAAAGCAAGCATGGGCACGAAGAGGCAAGTAAAAGCATAGACCTGCAGATGTGATCATGAGTGCTATGCTTGTCCACCTAGAGACTAATATGAGTATCTTGTATGGAACAGCCAGAGTTCAAACATGCTTACCCTGTGATTCTTTCACATAACCTACTTTAGTCTCATAGGCTATATGACCAGTCAGCTTGAGGCAGTAAAGCACCATAAAGCAACATTCAATTAATGTCCTCTTATACCTAAGTAGGCAAAATCCATTTAATAGAAGACATTTGATAAGAGATGCTGTGCCTCATTTATCAAATCATTCATAGGGTGTCTTCTGTTCTTGTAAAATGCATTAATGAGAGTGAGCCTGTGTAACTTTAAGGAACAATATTAGCAATTTATTTAATTATTTATAATACAATTGAGGAGTTGGATTTCTAAGCAATAAATGTACCCATCCTCAGTTAATGTTAGTTGAAGTGACATTACTAACTTTTGAAGTCTTCTCTACTTGTGCTAACTTATTGCTGTGCTATGTCACATTTGTTTCCTGTTTTCTGTCTCATGCCACTCTCTTGGAAAATGTAGGTAAATAATATCAAATATGCTGTTATTCTGTAAATACTATTGGTTGGTATAGTTCAATGAAAGGTACATAGGAGGGCTTTAAAACCTAGACTACGCTTGAAGAAAAGAAGAAATAACTAAGGCCTGTAAACATTTAAAAACAAATATTTGCTTTTAGTCAGTCACCATCCGTTTCTCTACTTTCACAAGGCAGCTTTGTGCTTGAGCACAATACAGCTTATCACATGTAGCATGCTCACTAGAGACATAATGATAGATCTTTGAAGTGACATCAAGTTAATTTATATTTTATGCATTGTGTATTGTTATTTTTTTGCATCTTTATCATGCAACATCTGGCTCATCCACTTGATTACAAGACACCACTTTACAAAACACATCTTCGGAAATATAAACAAACAAAAGACTGTTAGTCTTTATGTCTCTTCTTCTATTTAGTAATCTGCCCTGTCTCAAATGTGTGCATCCTTGACATTCATGCTTTCTATTTATGGCTATAGTGACTTCTAAAGCTGTTCTTATATATCTTGCTGTGCAAGTTACAAGTTGCAAGTTGGGTTCTTAACAGGGACAAATGTTTATTAATGAATAATGACTGCTGCCAGTGATAACAATACTTTGAATTGTTGCATGCTGGGAAACTAAAATGGCCCCAACTCAGCTTCCATCCAGGTGACAGAAATTATCCACAGGCCCACAAAAAGCTATCTAGGCTCATTTAACCCAGCATACTGATGTAGGAGCAAACTGATGTTCTAAAACTTACAGTAATCATCAGTACAGCACAGAACACTGACTCAAGATCTGCAAGTGCTGAGTGAGTAACTTACTGTGTAATCTGTAATAACTAAATGCTCTATTCCTCATTGACTGATGGATACTACATATAGCCTGAAACTATATACTTGACAACAAATTTGTTCTTTTTTTTTTTCATCTTGACTGGACCACAGTCCACGGCTTAAAGTATTTCAGGATACAGTTAACTGCGGTTTATGTGAAGAAAATTGAGAGAAAAAAGAAGAGACTGTAGTCAGCTCAGCAAGGCTGTGTTAGGTCGCTTGAGAAAACATCAAAACTCTGACACCTAAATCACTGCATGGATTGCTAAAACAGCATAATTTCATCTGATTATTTCTGACTGCAAATTTTTTTTACCTGTGCTCATGTCATTACTATTCTGTCTAAGCCAATTAAATACAGATAAGTTAAACCTTAAAGCAAGTTGCTTATTATGCCTCATACATTCTGGACCACTTTCCCTAAGGTTCAGTAAAGTCTAGCAATGTATTCCCTTTTCAAAATGTGCAATATCACAGTGTAACACATCTGATCTTTCACTTGTGCTGCTTGTGAAACTAGAACACCTCTCAAGGCATTTTTAAGAAAACTGTGGCTATTGCCTGATAGCAATCTCTGTAAATAATCACCCAAATACATCAGTGTAAATGGTACTCAGTCCCTTGTAAGCAAGAAAAGCTTTCTTTGAGCTACTATTCCAAATCGGTCGTCATGGTTTGACTCGTGATGCTGAACCATAAAATAGGATTCCTCCAGGGACTTTTTGACCCTTCAATTAAGAATGGCTGACTTTGTTAAGTGTTTCAATTTTATCACCCACTGTGTGTTTTTCTCAAAAATACTGTAGCATTTTTAAAAAGGATGAACATTTGCCATCTTCAGGAAAAGCTGAAAGCAAACAGAAGATGCCATATATGTTAGACATACACATTATAAAAATCCATTAAATTTGCAATACTTTTTATTAAAATCATGTATGATGTCTTCAAAATGTGGTCAGAACACAAATTGCATATTCATCAAGCAGTTTAACCACACAGTACTAATTACTTGTTCCACAGTGGCATTCATATTTCTAAAAGTTACCCTCCACACCTATTTAGTAGCATTTATTTTCTATTGACCTTAATGACAGACTTAGATCAATGACTGGCTTTTAAATCTGACCTCACAACAACTCGGGCTTCCAGCTCTTTATGGAGACATGAATTAAACATTATTAAAATGACTTAAGTATGAATTTCAATGACCACTGAACAGGGGACAATCAGAGTGTCTCACAGGTTTAGTATATGCAGTGCAAATTACTAGAGGAGTATGAGACATAGCATCCAAGAGATGCATTCGACACGCTGTTCAGATACTGTAGTTCCTTAAAATATCTTTTAGATGAAATCCATACTAACAGGCATACATTTGCATATAAATTATATGTTTGGTCTCTCACTTTTTACTCGCCTAGATACAGGAACTAGATACCAATAATGACATGACATAAGCAAAAATGTGAAAAGTTATGGATTTAAAGAAAAAGTTTGGTTTTCTCATAATGGTTTTGACCAACTATAGAAGCAGTCATACAGGCTTTAAGAAAGTTCAATTTAACCCTATTACCCAATTATTTGGAAGTGAAAATTAAAAGGTTTTTTGTCCTCTAGGTCATAGAATACATTATCAGTCACCTAAAAGGTTTTATTAGTTCTGCTGAAGAAACTATGATGGAGTGCCACGGATGAGAGGAGAAATCATCTTACAACACTGCAAATTCAGTTGCTTTAGGCTTACTGGATTTTCTGGGTGAGGATGGAGGAAGGGCAATATTAATGGGAATATTAGTGGAAATTAGTCATGCCCATCCCTCTCTCAGCAGCAACGTCCTGTATGGCTTTGAGGCACATAATCCCCAGCTGAAGCTTCCTCCTACAATGTGAATGAAATTTTGTTGAAGCTCTGCAACCAACCCATATCTTCTAAGCACCATATGGAGAGCAGAAAGCTACCACACTGTTGTCAGACATGTCTGTGTGCGGTCTGTTTTACCAGCATGGTGTCACATAAGAGCACATGTGTGTGTAGGTTACAGCAGGAAGGAATATTGAGGAGTTTTGTGACAGTAATCTATCATATAGTCAACCAGCTCTATTCTGTAGCACAATGCCACCTTGGTATTCCAGGGAGATGCATGTATATACACACACACGCACACACACACACCCTACAGTCAGCATGCAGTAGACTACGAGCACAGAGGGGACGAACACATCTCATAAGACTACCAAACAGCCTGTGCAAGGTCTGTTGGCAAGAGTGTGTGCGTGTGTGTCCAGGGTTGACTAATCTTGGCCGTCTTTGCAAATGCCCTGCTGGAATCATCCATCACACTCTCCTTTATCCTCCACAGACGCGCACCACACACATAAATGCACACTATCGACTTCCAACTTCAATTCATCATCCTGAGTCAAGTGTTCAACTTGCCACGTGTGCCCTTTGCTTCTCTCTGCCACTATTGGTATTATTTTACTTCAGCAACTTCACACCTGAGGCTGAGTCACATCTGTATGCTCTGTACCACACAAACACATGCAGCACACACACACACATGCAAATGATAGGATACATGTATAATATATAAAGGAAGCAAAGTGGGCTGGGATGGAGGCAACTCACCTCCCTTTACTGACACAAATTAAACACTTTTTTTGGTTAAAAATGTGTACACAGGTACAAATAGGTAATTATCTGCTGAAAATGTACCTTGCTTAATCTACACACCTTGCTCAACCATCACAGGCCTTGTCTTGGAGGAAACCACAGCAAACCTTTATGAATGCAAACTCAAGTCAGGAAGGAACTGGGACTGGGAATTCAACTTGGGATATAATTGCTGTGAGGTGACAGCGCCAGCTGCTGAGTCACAATTGTGACTCCCAAAGAATCGTCTGCTCAACATACTGTAATCCTATCTAATTAACTTGAAGCCTGTCAAGAGGGAGAGAGATCTTTTTCTACATTCCTAAAGGAGTCAGGATTTCAACAGTGAACTAGACAAATATTTACAGTGTGTATAGTAAGTCAGACCAGTCTTTGCTTTTCATACCTATTGTACACATCGATGCATGTGTTTGGAGATTATGTTAAGACTTTGGTCATTACATAATCTAAGAGAGTTTAAAATCTTAATGCAAGTGGTAGTGGGCTTTCATTTGGGGGTAGAGCATAATGGCTTTTCAAAAAAGCTTTACATTTAATAGAATATAACCAAAAGGCCAAAGAGATAAAACAATTATTTCCTGGCTGGCCTGCTAAGACTACAAAATTCCATGAAGTCACATTTGTCCTTTGGTAACTGGAACATGTGTCCTCTGCTGGGATTTGTACTCCATCACTACGTTACGTAACTATCTTTGGGGACCGTTCCTCCCAGCACAGTTTACAAACACACTTGTATGACAGAGGATGAAACAGGAGGGGAACTTTCCGTTCTATACTTTGTCCTTCTCTTGAAGACAGACGAAGACCACTTCACTTCTCTCTTTCACCGCAGCAGACTTGAGGATTGCCAGGGTGTGATGAAGCAATTACAATCTCAAGTGCTTCCTGCCAGTAGAGGTCAGGATGTTGATAGTTTCTGGTAAAGCAAGCCAAAGACAAAGTCATGAAAAACTTTATGTTTAGGGGTAAAGGGAGCAGGATGGAATGGCTGGTGAGTACTGACAGAGGAAAATAGCATTTCTGAAACTATAAAAAAAAAAAAGCTGTCTTTACGGACAGGTTACCTCACATTATAAAACAACCACCTGTTAGATGTAATCATCAGGTTGGCTTTGCACATTGATTTCTTTGTCACAACGAAATGCAAAGACAACGAACACTTGATGGATTATCATATCTTTTAATATGAAGCAATCCATATTGATAGTACTAATTACATATGGATGTAAAACACATGGCCCTGTATGTTTAGTTTGCTTCTGCAGCACTGCCAAACCAAAAAGGAATACAACTTTTACATTTGTATATCTAATTTCATTAACTAATTTGTCTAGGATGCTATCCAAATCAATTTCCTACGCTAAGAAGATTAGACGATTTTAAGTTAAATGCTGAGGGGCTGACAGGAGTTTGGACTACTCACTGGCGTTTCGTAACAAAACTCGAACTAACTCTAAGAGGAGTCACTCCAAACATTTTTGGAATGACTAAAAATGCTGAATGATTTCTCCACAAGAGCATCATTCAAATGTTATTAGACATAATAAACTGCCTAGTGACAATGCATATTGCAAGTAACTAATAACTGAATTAATGTACATACATCAGATGTACATTAAAATGTATTAAGCTGTTAAAATAATCTAAAAGAGGTCCCACTCAAGAACTAATGGATTTGTTTGAATTGATAGAATGGTTACTTAATAGTCGTCTAGTTGCTATTTTTTCTCATTTCAGGACTGAAATTACTCAGACGAGGAGTCTCACATTCAGTATTTAATGATACTTTTCCCAAGAGGAATCAAGTTATCATTGAACACTCGCTACAAAACTGTGTCATCATCTGTGCTACATGTATCATTTGCCTAATGAGGCAGTCATTAGTGATGATGGGCTGCCAGTTTTGTTGCTTCGGGGACGAAATTCCTGGCGCACAACAGATGAGGCTAATTTCTTCCCCTTTCCTCATCCTTTCCACATATGTACATATTGCCTCTGCTGACGCTTCTTCTTCTCTCCTCTTTTTTTCCATATGGATCAGACACACAGTATAAAACATGCACACATAAATAATGCAATTTCTCTGTATATTTCAAGACTGAAGCATGACTAAATGCTTATGTAGTAGGCAGTACATTAGTAGGTGGTTTCGAACACAGCCATAGAGAAACTACAGGCAAAAACATAGCTAGGGTTGACTTCCTGGGTTGATAGTGCCAATTTACTGCCTTCACACAGACCCATGTGTTCAAACTTCTAACTCCTCTCTATCTATTTTTCATACTCCTCCATTCCCATCCTCCTTTCTCACCCTCCCATTTCCATAGCACTGCTTATTACAGTGATGAGGGTGACTGGCACTGGCAGCCCCTGACAAGCAACTATCTCCATGTCTCCACAAGCCATGGCAGCTCCTAAATGCAAATATCCTCCATTTTTGTACCATTTCAATAACCAGTCAAAAGGATGAGAAAACAGAAAAACTGATAGAACGAGATAGTATTTGCATGCTGTACTGCATTGGATGTGTTTCCAAAAACAGAAGTAGAAATGAAAACATGGCCAAGCAACCCATTAATGCAATGAATGACAATGACACTGTTACTGTATAAGACTGTTTAAGGCCTAACACCATCAAATAAACTACACATAAACCAACAGGTTGCATTTTGGAAATTATAAGTCCACAGTGGCACAGTCAGACAGAAATACATATCCCTGGTCAGACCCTTTGCTTAGTCATATTTCTGTTATGTAAAAAGCTGTGTGAATGCATGTTGAAAATAGCTGCCAGCTATGCACAGAAACACTGAGGGGTGCTCCCGTTTGGAAAGGCAGCAATAATAATAGCACTTTGTCATGTAAAATTATAATTGTGCCGGCCATACAATGTCATATTGCATGTGATGGCTTCAAAAAGTGCAACTGCACTGACAGAATTTGAGGAAACTACATTATTTTCCATTTTTATTGTCTCATAATGTTGGAATGAAAAGCTGTTCGATTTGGGCTAATTAAAAAGAACTCTCTCAATTCTCTTCAGTTGAGAGACTGTTAAAGCACTTTGGAAATGTACTTACTCTGACAGACATCTTGAACTACATTTAAATAACTCCCCATCATGTTCTTACTCACATAACCCCCAAGACATGAAACATGCTGTCTGACACTTTTAAAATCCGAATGAATAAAATAAAATAAAAAAAAAAAAACATTTAAAAAGCCCAAAACTGCTGGCACACACCGATCATGAAAATTTCATCTGGGCTTTGACTAATCTGTGCTGAATTTCTTGTGTCTTTATACAAACATATTGCTTTCACTTGGATTGTTCTGATGCAAAATGACTTTAAATCCTATTCTCCAAAATTGAACATACGTGCTGTGGTGTAAATGCCCCTTTCTATCTCCATCACACATTATTTAATACTTGTATTTACTACAAAATTCATTCTCATAAAACAATAAAATAAAACCCGACTCACAAAAAAGACTTTTATTCATAAACGCATGACATATTCTATTAGATCTTCCTTGCCTCCCACACATGGAACCAGCCATGTGTAAAATGTTCTCTGAGAGACCCAGAAAGGCAGAAAAATAAACACTAACACTAACTGTGCAACTGTGTTTCTGAAAATAGCATTTCTAATTAGTTAGCTATAGTCACTGCATTTGTATCAGCATACAGTGGTTTAAACAGCCATCAAGCAAAACCAATTTTACTGATTGTTCACTGCAATCTAGGCCATTTTCTAATCAGCAGTTACACTAACTAAAATTAGATGATTATAATAACCAAACTACAAATGGTTGTAGTAATCAATCTAACTTGTTGGGTGCATAATATAAAGTCTGCTCCGTCAAAGGCAACCAAACCTCAATCTTAATAGGTCAATCCATCTTTTTTTTTTGGCTTCGAGAGAGCCAGACTCCCTCTGCCAGTTCCTTAGTTCTCTCTGACAGTTTCCATTCTGCCCGGTAGCGTAAATCATCCCTCTCCTCGCCTGAATCTACCAGCTCAATCCTCAGGAACATTTCTTTCTCCAATATCATTGAAGCTAACACAGAGTCTGTGGTTTGTCTGGCTCTTGGCAGCCCCGGGGAGGAACGAGAAACCCCGCGACGAGGGGGTGGACCACTTTTAACCCCTCTGCCTCTGACCACCTCTTCCTCGCGTTTCACCAATGTCACTTCTCTATCATCTGAGGTAGATGTACTTGAAGAGCTCTCATTGGTCGAGTCAGAGCTAAGAGACGACTGCGTGTCCACCGATTGGTCAAGGTCCACTTGGTAGGCTAATTTCCTGTTACTGTGCCTGCTGATGGACAGACAAGGAGGCCACCGAAGGGAGAGGCATCTCGTCATTGCCAGCCATAACTCCTGAGGCCTGAATAAACCTGACCTTGGTGTTTCATTTGTGTCACAATAGGTGTCCTGTTTCTCCAGTCGCATGCACTCTGCCGCTAATTCTGTCTCCACCAACTCTGTGACAGGTACTCCATTAGAGTTCTTTGGTGAAAGTTCCTCTTCTCTGGCCTCATTTGATGACTGTAGCTGCTGATCTTCTCCAAAGCTGAAAGAGCTGCTGAACCTCTGACTCCTCTTCATTGCACTTTCTGCCTCCGCATCTGAATCTGACGGTGAATCTTCATCTGATGAACATCCACGTGGTGATGGTGGCTCTTTAAAGTCCTTTAACCATGGCTGTTGATTCTCTTCAGACTCAGAGCAGCTGCTCTCCCTCTGGCCTTTCCTCATACTTGGGCAAACAAGTCCACTCCTTTTGCTTAATCTGTCAGCTGCCCAGTGCTGCTCTTCTGTCGCTTTACCGGATTGAGAGGAATGAAGCAATGTAATCAAAGCTACCACCACCACAACAACAACAACAGCCGCAGCAGCTCTTTTAGCATGGCACTTTCTGACATAATCTCTGCTTCAAGAGGCACAGCTTTGGCTGGCGAGATGGGCAGTGATGACGCTGTGATGTCATGTGCCCACATGCACACACATGCGTGCACACGCACACACACAGAATCCCCTGCGTAGCTATGTGTTTACGCTCCACTCGAGTGAGCGGTGACTTGCCTCAGAGGGAAGTGATGTCACATTGCATGATGTCATACCTAGCCGCGAACCAAGAGTCTGCAAATGGTCTGTGTGTCTGTGTAAGAGCCCAGATGGTAAAAAAAAAAGATGCCCTACCACCAAAATTGACCTAGATGTGCAAAAGGGGGGTCTTAATAGATTAATTTTGTTGTTGTTTTTTTCCTTTTCATCTTACTTTAGGTCTTCTTGCAGTTATTATCACATTGGTATTCAGCTCAAAAAAAACATTCATCTTAAAAAAAAAATATGTCTGTTTCTGTTTGTGTTAAAGTACATAAAGGCACCAAGACAAATGTACAAATATTCAAATCTGTAAGAACAGTATGTGAGTATCTAAATACAGCAGTGTTTCTACAATCTGTTAGTGTGCACAAACAGTGACACAGACAATAGTAAAGTGAAACTGCAGGTGCCTTTTCAGTGTATCACAGACAATTGCTCATTTATCAATTCATTTATCTTCTTTCTTTTGAATGTACTTCTGTTGTATTTTGGGACAAAGAGAGAGAGAGAGAGAGAGAGAGAGAGAGAGAGAGAGAGAGAGAGAGAGAGAGAGAGAGAGAGAGACAGGGAGATAAAACCAAAAACTGACTCCCACCAGCTGTGTACCTGCAGGTGCTCTACGTCCAGTGTATGCGAGCGTACGTGAGTGTGTGGCTGTATGTGTGTGTCTGCTGCTTGCTCAGTGAGTACCTCCAGTCCCATGTTGACAGTGGTGGATGGTAGGTCACTCGCTATCTTCCTGGCTTTTCCATTTATGGCTATGACAGCTGCACAGACTGCACGTCCCTCTGTTCACTCGATGTACAGCTTCTTACATCACCTCAGGGCAAAAGGGCACTCACCGCTGCCGACTCCAGACCGGCTGACCTTATCACAAACAGAAAGACACACACACGTCACAGCTGATAAAATCTGTTGAGTCAATTTTCATGGGGGGGCTGCATGTCATTGAGACTGAGAGAAAGTCACTGGAATCATCATGGAACTCAGTAACAGATGTGTCAGCACCCTCCTGAACAGTTACTTTCAACACTACTAACACTAGCTGTGGTCAGTAATGTCAAATGCAAACCAGTGTTACATGATAACCTAATACAGCTGGTGTCATGGTATGGATTACATGTTCTCAATGACCAATCAAAGTTCCTTGAACTTGCAAACTTGATTTCCACAGATACCATTTAAGTCGTTCATCTGAACAAACACACAACAACATAGTGCATGTGCACACATGCAGTGTGTAAAATTTAACCTCATCTCATACCCATTCTATGTAAATGCTTTAGTACAATAAAATCCAGGAGCTCCTTCAGGGTCCTGTTGTATCTGAGTCACAAACGCTACGTCAGGAATGCAGTGGTGGGAGAGAACAAAAATATGGAGAGGCACAGGCACACTGCCTCTACTCTGAAATGTCCCCTGGCAGACAAATACAGAGTTTGGCTTAACACAATCCCTCCCTGGTGTAGGAATGAGTGTGTGGCTGCAGTTTTCTGCAGTGTCTACTGGCCTCGCCTGTCCCCCACTGTGGAAATTACAACATTTTGTTGCTGAATAATGTATCATAAAAGAGTAGGTGTTGAGGAAGAGACTGAATAAATACTGAATTATTAAATCTCCTCCTATAAGTCAGTAAAGCAGTCACTGAAAAAGAAGCCTCAACTTCTAAGACAGGAACCAAACAGCAAATCAGCGTTTCAGTAGCCTGGATAAAAAGGCCCCCTGTTCGTCAAATTAATAAGATGTAACTTTACTTGTAAAGTGTATAGTTATTTTTAGCATAGGTGTCTTTAGTTCAAGGACAAAGCAATAAGCTGGTTCAAAGAGGAATACCGTGGAAAACGAGGCCCTGAGTTCGAAACACAACGGATATGCTAACATGAAATATTCATAAAAGCTTTGGACAGACACTGCAGACTAGCAAGATGGGATGCTTTCCCGTTATCACAGCTATTTCTGGACTGCATACCCATACATTATTCACACAAACTGAGGGGAGGAACCGTATACAAGCCATTAAACTCACCCCAAAAGTCTGCTGAAGTTCGCTGAAATGCCTAATTCATTAGGAGCAGGTGAGTTGAAAGCCACCTTCCTCGTCCGTGCAACAGGGGAGCCAGACGAGGGCGCTGCGGACTCCTCACACTTCCAGGCACGGGAGGTGAGTCCGAGCCAGAGCTGGCGAATGTAACGCGACTTCCGATTGGTTGCCGTCTTGCAGCGATTATATCACATCGATCGTCATTGGACAGCTGCGAGTAGGCGGTGCTGTGCACGGCATTTCATTGATATACCCTTACAGCTGGTGGCTACAGATTCGCCACACGGAGTGAAAGGGGCTAGAGAAAGTGACGAGGGCTTGATGTAGGGGGTTTTCAAGAAGGCTCGAGAATTGTTTTATTATTTTTTTTGAAGAAGAGTGTGGCACACCAAAGATTTACAGAAGACACAGCCAAAATGCTCTGCCACGTTACTCGTCCGGATTCCGTGGTGATGGAAGTGGAAGTTGATGCGAAGGCGAACGGTGAAGACTGTCTGAATAAGGTAGGCTGTGGTGGAATACACATCACATTTTGTTGTTATGATCCCTTACTGTAACACAGTGTCACAGACAGACAGGACAGCAGCGTTGTAGCTGTCTTACGAAACTTCAAAGGCTCAATTCCTCCAAACTTTATCTTGTTCGCCTCGTCGATCATTCGTGACTTTAAACGCTCCAGTATATCAGACGATTGAAGAGTTGAATCCGGTTTCTGCAAGACGACGAATACTTTCAAGTTGTTTTCGCTGCTTGACATATAATTTGGTGTGAGCTTCATCACAGCAAAACTACCGATACATCTGCTTCGTTGTTGCACACGAGGACAGAGGAAACAAAATGTTCTGCTGCTCCCAACGTGCTGAAAAAAAGAATGCATGTAACTGTAACAATTAAACCTTAAAATGTCGATTTGTCAGTCGAAACTGTTGACTTGACATATAGGCAGGAAAGTTTTCATACACTGATGGGAAACTGCGGTAGCCTCTACCTGCGCGGCTTAGTCGGTGGCAGATGGCTTTGTTAAGGTTACTAGAGTTCATTCTCCTGCGTTCACGCTCCACTCAAACTGAAACTTCACTCCGAGTTAAGTAGTTTAGATATTCGCATCTCTTCCCTCTAAAATGGACACGAGCAGTGTAGGGTGTGAACTTTTTTCCTTTCATCTGTAGCCTCAAGTTGTTGTTTTTTTTTTCCTTCCCCTGCTAATAAAACGTAAAGCTATTTCGTATGCATGGCATATTCTCAACTTGCCGTGGGTATGAATGAGTTTTATCTCAGCCTCCGGGCTCCCTGCAGACATTCACCAGCAGTTATGTAATAACCCCCATGGCCTCCTCCGCCGCCGCCGCCGCCGCTGAAGGGGCGTGGGATTGTGGGTTTGATGAGCACCCTTTACCCCGGGAGAGCCTCCAAGTTTACTTCCACCCTATCGCGAGCTGTGGAATATTGATGGGTTTTATCTGCGTGAGAGTAGCACTTGGGGAAGCAGAAATCCAAATGAAGGAAGTGATAAAAGCACTTTTCTTTCCTCACTCTCGAGAGAAAACTATTGATTCCTGTTGAAGAAGTCAGGAAAAAGCCACTGTGGACTTATATTCAAGGAACACAACTCAAAATTGAAGATGTTCGGTGGCCTCTCTACTCATTGTGCTCTCAGGCTGTGATTCTGCCAACTGTTATAGGACCTATAAAGCCTCTCTGTGTCCAAATGATTTGATATGTCTCCCATTACCCTTGTCCACACAGTTGGTTTTAGAATTCCTCTTGAATAGCTTTGTCCAAAATCCACTTTTGTGACCCATTTCTGTCATCTCGCTCTCTCCCTCACTCTCTCCAGGTTTGCAGAAAGTTGGGTATAATTGAAGTGGACTACTTTGGGCTGCAGTTCACAGGCAGCAAAGGAGAGAACCTGTGGCTGAATCTGAGAAATCGAATCTGCCAGCAGATGGATAACTTGACGCCCTGTCGGCTGAGGCTGCGGGTGAAGTTCTTCGTGGAGCCCCATCTTATTCTGCAGGAACAGACGAGGTATGCTCACCAGCTCTCCAGCTGCATGGACACTGTGTGCAGATTTGCCACTTGAAACTTCAAATTTGCATATGGACACAGTAGCAGATACTGTAATTGTGTTTAACCACTTCCTCTATGACACATTTCCTACATATGGATCAGCTTGTCACCTTTGAATTAAATCTGTTCTATGTTTTTCATCAAAATATACATTTTTTTCTTATGACTACATGTGACGTGCAATGAGGAGCACATGCTGGAAAAAACAAAGCCATCATTAGTGAGCTCCCAGAGCATAATCTGATCACTTTGTTTCCAATACAGTGGAATGCCCTGTAGTAACCTCTTCCCTGAGCCCTTCCGGGGTTACTACAGGTCATTTTGGTGGAGTGCCAGGCAGGAAATGTGATCCAACAGCTCTGGGGGCTATGCTGCTCTGTGGCTGCCCCCCAGGGACCCTGTGTGTGACAGCCAGGACCTCTGTCACTGCCCCCATTCAGCTCAGAATAACCTTTGTTTGTGCCTTTCCCCCCCCCTGATTGTTTGTGGCCATTTTTGTGTGAACAAAGGCTCAGCCTTCAGTTTGACATTTGTGCAGATGCTGTTTGGAAACTGTGCGACAGGGCCGGCGCGTTTTCCTCATAGTTGTTGTTTTCACGGGAATATGTCATCATTATGAGTCACTGTTGCAGCTGGTTTTCATAATGATGTTTGTAAGTTTTTGAAAGTGTCAGGATATAGATTTCATGCGCACTTTGTGCAATTTCTAAACACATGCATCCTGAATATGATGATAGCTATATTTTTATTTTAGAAGCACAATAGCCTGAAGAAACTCACTATAGGAAATAACATCTTGAAGTCACATCCCCCTCTATTATCTCCTCTCTGCCATATTAGTGTAAAAATCTCTTACAACAACAGAACAAGCCTTGACATGTCTAGATCCTGACTCAGTATTTGTCAGCCCCAATTTCATTCGATGTTATAATGAAAAAGTGCAGTCGCAGCCATCAGAACCTGTTCAAAAACTTGTTTTACACACATAATCTAGTGTGATACGACAGGCCTTACATTCACTCCAGGCAGCATCACGAGTGTTTGGCACAGCAGGATTGGAACTATGGTTCTGGAGTGAGGACACACCGGAGGGGAAATCTGTTTGGAAATCTTTTTTTTTTTTTTTAGATCTGCCCTCTGTCTCACACACACACACACACACACAGCATGCCACTTGTGCTGTTCATTAAACTGACATGCATCTGACTTGGCCGGGGTTTGTCTGGCATTCCAGTAAGCTCTCAGTGTCTCTCCCGGTTCGCCCACTGCCCCACCTTCAGCTCTTTCTTGCTCCCTCTTCCCTCCCTTCACAGAAAGGTTACAAAAAGGAAACTTTGCTCTGTCTTCCAGTAAAGTTTATCTCAGTCAGATATAAACTGTCCGCCTACATCTCCCCCTACTCTGGCCCATATTTGGCAGCCTTATGAAGAAGAAAGTGAAAGGTGGCAGGGGGGACAGGGACAGGACAGGACACTTGGCTGCGCTCTGACCTCCACTAGATTAGCAAGGGTTATCAACAGATGGCTGGCGTCGGGTGGGTGCAGGGTGGTGGGAGGGGGTGGGGGTCACAGAGTTGTGAAAAAAGGTGAGATAAAGATGCGAGACGGCAGGCAACAGTGTGTGTGTGTGTGTGTGTGTGTATGTGTGTGTGTGTGTGTGTGTGGTTGCTGCTAATAAATACTCACACATGGCACACACCGCTGTGCCATCAAGTTATGTGTTTAATTTTGGCGCAGCCTTGATGCCAGATCCATCTGCTCACATGTGATATAATTTAAGTGGTGGGGGAGAAAACACCGGTGTCAGTTTTTAGAGATGAGGGCAAGGTGTTGACAGTGCACGGTAGTGGCATTTTAAGGACCAACACATGGCTCTGGGAAATAACTACACTGCATTTACAAGTGTATTTATTATTTAATGTACTATTTTCATGACTAAACATGGTAGCTAAGAGTTCTGTTTTTTTCACTTTTTGAACCACATTAGTGCTTTTGGAACCTGCTAAGGTCCCATTTCACTCCATTTCTTTTGCTGTCACCTTTGACCTACTTAGGCTAACACAGCATTCACGCAGCTTGCTCTAACTGTAGGCACACCTCATCATGACACACACACGCACACACGCAAAGGAAACCTTCCTTTATTGCACATTTTTGTTACTTGCACGCCTGCAGGCCATTTTCAGTGAATGGGAGGATCTTCATAACTAGTTTGAGGAATGTGTGTCCAATTGTTGTTTACAGAAAATTCAGTTTCTCCCCCCCATATTTACCACACAGCATGTTTGCTACATTTACAGCAAAAAACACAATTGAAGACAATTTCAGTCAGTAAACAAGTTGTTGAAACTTTTAGCTACTCAGCACAAACTCACTTTACAACAACACACCATGTTTCTGTTGCTCAGTAATTAGCACGTGTGTGTGGGTTGGAGTAAATGTTCTCAGCAGCGTATGGACAAAGCAAAAATAAAAGGGGCCTATATGGTACCACATCTCTCAGTTGAAATGCATGTATTCCGAGGAGTCATCCAAAGGATCAATAAAGTCCGTCTAAGTCTAAGTCTAAATGAGGGGTGGGCCTCTTATAGGCTTTATTACATAACCCGCCCTGGACTGAGCGCGCACAGAGCAGCTTATATAAGCTGCTGTGTGCTCTGCTGCCACGTAAAGCCTAGCAGGTCACTTGAGTGTTCCTGCTCACATGCAGCTGACTATTTGGGGACTTTGAGTTAATTCCATTTTCCTCTTTTGTAGGGCCTACTTGTGCTGGAAAATATTTAGAAAACGGATTCAAACCCACGTTTTCATAGTATTTAAAACGACAACGTGGGCACTGGCTGATCATAATACATCTGTCTGATTTCTTACACTCAGTAATATGTTACCTATAAAGCCTTTGATAGGGTTTTTTTTATTGCACACAACCAAAGTGCAGGCAATATCTGTTTCAGCTGCAAGGTTTAAGTTTAGCTTGATTCTGCGGCAGCCGTGTCCTCTGCTTCAAAAACCCTTTTTTCTTTAATCTCATTTCCTTAGGTTCTCCATTTGCCCTTCTCTCGCAGCCTTGTTTTTTTTCAAAACAGTATCTCCCAGCTAGCTTTGCAAATAGGACACTTTTTGCAAATGCATAAAATTGGCTCTCAGGGTGGCTTCTTCTCATCTCTGAGCTTCTATTCTGGGCAGCTGAAGGTTCTGTATCGAACAAAGACTGGAGCAAGGCTGTTGAAACCTTCCAACAGCTTGAGATAAGTTAGTTTTGCAATGAACAGTTTTGTGATTTTGGTTCTCTCGCACCAGTGGAAAATAAAAGCAGGTCTTCAAACTGCAGTTGTTTTGTAAAACATTTGATTTGCATTCATCTGTATTTCCATGACATACCCACTGGTGTGTTCTTTCTATAGGAAGCTCACTTTTTATTGGTTAAGGGATACTGACCCAAGGGGCCTCAACAACAGCCTGTCTTATCTGCATCATTTAACACCACTTGCTGGGGGGAGTTTCTGGTTTAAATATGTGAATTTTTCCCCTTCATTAGCCCCCGTATTTAGCATTCTGATCAGGCAAACACTGGATACACTCAAAGGGCACAACTATTAGCAAAGGCTTTATCAGAGGTCCTGATTGTTATCATGTTTACCACCTTTAGGGCTAAGCTTATCTTTAACTTAAACCCAAATCAAAATCCAAATGAGTTTGAGACAAGGCAATTTATTTTAATTGTTATGTATTAATACTTTCATTGAAGAGTTCCTTAACTAATGGCATTTCAAATTAAAATATATATGGAGCTCAGTTTTAAAGCCAGCTTTAAAGACTAAGCTTTCTTGATGTCATGACTCTCACAGGACAGTATTCCTCATTATGAAATGCAGCCTCGCAAACAGACTATTGATCCATCCAGGGATTTTCCTTGCCTTTCCCCCAGTGCACGGTGGGCTAGGTTCCAGCCCCATGTAGTTTTTTTTTTTAAAGCATGGATCGCCTGAGAAAAGTTTTTACAAAAGCAGACTTGACATTGAATGGATGTTCATTAATATAACATGAGCCCTACAATTCTTGTGCGGTGTAACTTGGAAAAGCACAAAAACAGGAAACATTAAATTGCAGTTTTAAGTTCACCTGAGAGCAACATCTCTGACAAAAATCCAGACACTACCTCTTCAACTGCATGTTCTGCAAAAACAATTTGAGGTAATTTATTCAGGTCACACACAGGTTATCATTTTCAGCTCACCGGCAGTCTACGCAGACAATCAGATCACACCACACAAGTTTTTAATGGCACACTCCACCATCAGCAATTAGTCGCTTTTACTCTCCCTGTGAGTTTCTTTCCTCCTTCATTTGTGCACTCGAGTAACCTAACCCCTAGTTTGCCTTGTTTGAAGTCATAACATTAGCTGTTGCCCAAGAATGACAGAATTGTTGTATTTGTTTGGCGCCTGAACTTAGGATTGATGCTGGGCTTTAATCACCATTATACCATCCAGTGCAGAGCAACGGCCTGTAACCCAAGGCATTTAGCATACAAACAGCTTCTTTGTTTTACTGCTGTATAGCTTTCAGTTCAGCTCAGCACAGAGCAACGGCGTATGTGTTATGATAAGTGCTTTGTAACTTCCTGCTAAATTACACAGATAAAACCAGTGACTGTTTTAGTCTGACTTTCCTTTCAGCCCACACCTTGCAAGAAGATGTTCGGCAGAGTTTACTATAGTTCATTGACAGATAGTAACCTCGCAGCGCACAGCTCCTGGCAGTATGTTATTTGACTAGCCTACAAACCGCATTGTTGAGAGCCCAACCGATGAGGTCTGAAACTCCGCTGGTGATTGGCTGGGTGAGTCGCAGTCTCCAGGCAGAGGTGTTAGGTTTCAGTTTGTGGGGACGTTTTGTTCTTCTGTGTAGTCAACCGGCTGACATTCTGCCTTCTAGGGGAATAGACACTGGGAGAAAACATAAAAATCAAACTGGTTTTATAAATGGTCTGAGAGTTTAGTTGACTTGATTGTCTCTGGTTACTTGAAAAGGTACAGCTGTTCTTTTTTTTTTACCCTCTGGCACCAGAGTACATAAAAAAAGATTTCTCAAATCCTCTTATTAAAAATATGCTCCAAATGAATTGTTCAATATGCACAAACACTGCATTCTCTGGATATTTTAGTGTTTTAAATTTAATAGTTACAAAACTGGGCAGAAGAAATCAGGTGAAAAAAGTTGGATTATCTCATTCACATCCCCTCAGCTGAGCCCTGCAGCCAGTGACCTATTTTCTGATATTCTTTCTTAGTATCGAGGCCTGCTTTAATTCAATTATTCCAGCCAGGCAATCAAGTATTCAAACATTCCTGCAGCACCCCACATGACCTCTCTCCGCTCTCCACAACCACTGTTTTGAATAGCAGTTATTACTCTGTTGCTCTGTTAGCATTCGCAGGAGTATTATGACTGTGAGTGAATAAGCCTCTTTAGACTTTGATTATGGGTTGGGACAAAGCAATAAGAGGTGTATACAATGTAACACAGGGAAAGTGGGCCAGGAGACTTTGGTCTGAGCATAGACTTCCTGGCATTCAGTCTGTGTGTCTGGCGCTTCAGTGAAGGCCAGTCTAAAGAACAAGCAGTGCTTTGAGGATGGGTTGCAGTGCTTAAAGCACACTTCACGGATGACTCTGTAGTGATGCATGTGCAAATGTGTCTGATTAGTAATGTGTGTTGTTTCCTTGACACGGTGAATCAAACAAGCTGAGGCATACAGAGTGGGGGTGTGGGGGTCTAGTTGCGGATAGTGAGTCTGATGCAGCCTGGCAGTCTGTCGCAGCAAGAGACAGATGTAAGTCCTGTGATTCCGTCGAGCCGAGTCACTCTCATGAGAGTCACAATGAATTAAACTCCCTATCATCTGCTCGGATGCCCATTTGGTTGAGCACAGGGGTCATTTGTACATTCTGTTGGCTCTTGTCTTATTGCCTTGGTCACTGGCCTGTGTAAACCTGATGGGTTTGTAAAGGACTAACATCTTTTTTTTTCCCCCATCCAGTCGCATATCAGTTTCAAACATTTTACCACAT
This sequence comes from Lates calcarifer, assembly GCF_001640805.2. NCBI lineage: Eukaryota > Metazoa > Chordata > Actinopteri > Centropomidae > Lates > Lates calcarifer. The sequence goes on along the minus strand of NC_066835.1, from coordinate 12,146,965 downwards.
TCAGGAAACATTAAAAAAAAGGCAATTGCACAACAAATTTGGGGAAGTCTTTTTAGAATTTCATCAAGAGTATTACAAATCAGCCTCAAACACAATGCTGGAGATGCTGTTTGTGCATTTATAGACTCTTGTTTCTCCCATGCCCCTGAGTGTGGGATAGACCTTGACATGTGCTGAGGCAGCACTACTCCACTTAAGCAGACTGATCCTTGGACAGCTGTCTGAGAAGCTGTCCACTAAATATAGGACAAGCACAAGTATAGATAGAAGTACCTATTTTTCTAATAAATCATTTAAGTGGAAAAAAAAAACAATCTGAACATATACCTCAGATCTGTTTTGTTGGAAGTCTGTACAAAACATTTCCCGTGCTGTTATCATAGCAAGAGTTATGTAGCAAAGAAACAGTAGCATTATAGCCTCAGTGGGGGAATTTGTTACCTGCTGTGTATGAAGCAGCTGTACCTTGTTGTTAGTCATGTTTTCATGGAATCTGGCAGAGAGCATATCTTATTTATCCTCAGCACAGTCATGCTATGAAACGGCTATCGATGAACTGTAGTTACCTCAGCGGCAGGCCTGTTAACCGGTTCTACTGTACAGTGTGCAATAGAGGTGTTTTCTTTCCTAACAACAATTGGAATTCTGGCCCGAGCTCAGCAGAGCACGCACACCTGTTTGCACACATGTGGGCACCCACAACCCTGGGACATGGAAGGAGTCAGATATCTTGTTCTTGGCCAAAAGTTACATATCTAAGTCGACATTGTCACGGATGGTTGGTTAAGTGAAACATCACCAAGGTTAAAGTTTCACAGCACCAGACTAACAACAGGCCAGGACTTGAAGACATTAAATGCCTTGCTCATTGGCTACGTTGACCGATATTAACCTCTTGCGAATCCCCGCCTGAACTAGAGTAACCTCCGCAGCTTGCCCTATAGTGACTCTTTGTCAGCACCCTGTAGTAAACTCCCAGTCGAAGTCAGCCCTATTGTTTGCGTCAGGCAGGTAGCTAACTAGCAGCACTCCGTCACATGACGCCTGCCGGGCCTGACACAATAGAGCGCAGTGTTTGTGTGTGTGTGTGCGTTGGAGGGAATGGGATGTTTAACACCATATCAAAGCACTGTTTGTTATGCCTGAGGCTAGTCAGCCATGGGGCTTGGTTGTTATGGTCTGGCTAGATCAGGGGTGGTGTAAACTGACTTTTGTTTGTGTGCCTCACAGCTGCTTTTGCTGCTGTTGATACTCCTTGGAAGCACTGTGAATGTGCACTGGATAAGGCGTGTCTTTGTTGTTGCATACTGGAGCAGTTACAATACACACGTGCGGATTCTGCGACCACATGCGCTGCTCCCTCAAGAGTCTGGTTTTCATGTCCCGCAGGATGACAGAGGAAGCACCACCTTCAGCTCATTCCCGTGTTCCCCGTAGTTCCCATGAGACATCTCAGCAAGATGCATTTTCTACATAAACAAAACACAATGGGTTTATGTAAATGTAATAAAAGGAATGATGTGTGCTACCTGCCCCCTCCCCCTCCACTCAAAATGTCCCTCTAAGCCCCTTTAAATATCCTCAAGTCACAATGTGACCTGATTTCCACAAGCGAAAAGCATCTCTCTTTGCATCATGCTTCAAAGAGAAAGGTAACCCAAGGGAAAATTTATAGTGGAATAGCAGAAATAACGAGCAGTTTCAGGAGCAGTTTGCTTTAGTCTATTCATCAGGATGTGGTAAGCCAAAATATTCACAGTCATTTTCTTTAAGCATTGAAATGTTCTTCTGCTTGAACTCTTGTCAGCACAGGATGCTAAAGTCATACTTTCAGTTTTGGTGTTGTCTAAGTGAGGTCTACAGTGTCTGTAGATATAAGGTTTGATCAGAGAGGTTACTTCAGGTCACTGTATGCACGGACTCCGTTAGTGAGAGGACTGAAATTGGGGTGTAAAGTTTTGTTGAATGTGGAGGGATGTAGAGAGAACTGACTGATGTTAAAGTCAAGATGTTAAAATGAAAAAAAAAAAAAAACTCCGGTCACCAGACAAACCAACAGGGTGAAAGCTGCCCGACTGGTTTATGGTCACAGAGGCAGGTGACCTGAAGCAAGCTGGTGCCTGCAAAATCTTCTTAAGGTTACTGTGCCATAGGTTATCTCAAGGAAGGATCTGTCGAGGTTACTTTAGTTCAACAGTCTTCATGATGCAAGGAGTGAGTCAGTCAGGGTGTTGCTCTTTTTAACGTCTTGTCTCCTGCTGCTAGAAGGAAAGAATTCTTCACATCTTCTGGTCAAAACAATGGAAAGGCCCTAACCAGGCATGGCCTTTTTTTTTTATTTATTTATTGTTTTTAAGAATTTAGCTGTTTTCCTTGGCCACACCAGAACTCAATGTTCTCATTTAATCGTTCAGCCCAAACAATAACAATAGTTGTTTCTGACCACTATTTATCTTTGAGCTATTTTCCCAAATGTCACTTTTGAAAAAGGAGAGTGAGCTCATGGAATTCCTGCACGTCCAACAAAACAAGATTATCAGTATCTTGGCTTGTCTTTAAATGGGCATATTGCATGAGGTTATTGAGCCACAGAGCAAGAGACACAGGCCGGATGCTGGTCATTGTACCTCATTTCAAGTCCCATTACTACAGTGAATATTCAGACTAATCACATAAACATACACAATAGTGGTCACACGTTGGCCCAAGTATGTCCTTCACTGTAGAAAACAGTCCTGTAACTTCTTTCCCCCTCTCAGCTTCCACTTTCACAGCCTATTGTGAATTCACACTTTAAGGAAGTTGTAATAGTGCATTTTGGGGAAGAGACTTAAAAAGAGAGAGTGGAGTTATTGTGACAGCTGAATAAATGCCACAGTTGCCTTTTCTCTCTTCTGGACACACACACAAACACCTGCCGTCTGTGGTGAAATTCTGGTGAAATTCAGCCACCTGCTCTAGCCAGTGTTTGCACCAGACATCCTGACTCCTCACACACAGGGGTAGAAAACAGTATTTTTTTTATGTAAAGAAAATGACCACAATCACAACATTTCCATTTTGACCCATGCTGTGTGTGTGTGTTTATTTTCTTTCTGCCCACCAGACACATTTTCTTCATGCACGTTAAGGAGGACCTTCATAACGGTCACCTACGTATGGGCTCGGAACAAGCGGAGGAGCTGAGCGCGCTGCTGGCACAGGCTGAGTTTGGCGACTACAACCAAAACACAGCCCAGTACTGGTACTCAGAGCTGTGTGGAGAGGAGCCCAGCACTGCTACTATCAACAGGTAAAGCACTTTCTAAGGAGCCCAACATAGATTTCTTGAGGAACTGGTAATTTACACAAGTAAACAAGAGAGATAATAGCCCTTGTACATGCAAGGTCACACGTTCTGGCCAATCATTGATACCTGTTGACCTTTTCTCCACCAGTTCAAGCCCCCTCACTATCTCTGAGGAAGGTAGGACTTCACCCAATAAAGACATGACGAAAAGTCAATAATGGATCATGGCAGTGAACCAAGAATGATATAACATGGCAGCTAGTGTACAAGGAAATGGAAAGAAAGGGATTCTTTTAAGAAATCTTCAGCTAGAAAAAAATGCCACAGTGATTTGAACTGATAGTGCTGAGTTTTATATTTTGCAGTTTTCCTATACTGTCATGTCTCCCTTCTAAGCCAGAGTAACTTTTTTATCTGAGGTGAAAGACTTTAGATAAGAGTACATCTGACACAGCCACACAGTGTGTGTAGCCTGTTTGACAGCAAACACGCACACATGCACACACACTCACTGATCAGTCGAACAGAGCAGCTGACAGATCAGATAGCATGGTGTTTGCAGAGTTCCACTGACAGAGCCTCCCACTGTACATCTTGAATGTTTTCTCTGTAAACAAAAAAAAGAGGGTGACAAAGTTTCACCACAGCAAGGTTTTAGAGTCAGATTCCACTGCATTATCAAACATCTGATACTCCACATCACACTTTCCAATGCAAGGCCCGTCCTGTGTTCAACTGTTGGGAACGTATCCAGAAACTTCTGCAGCATTTCCACTTTGTAGTCAGAGCCTATGGAGTGACTTCTGGAGCCATTCTGTAGTGCACATGACGCTGTTCATCAAATGTTCAGCCTCTTAAATTATATCAAGCCCCATCTGCCAAAACTGCTTGCTACATTAAACTCTTTATCCATGTGCCATTACTGAATCAGCAGGCACCGCCGTTCATTGCTACACCTACACTTAACCCCTGACTGTAATGTACGCAGGTGCATGAATTCCCCAATAGCTATTTTCTATAAATTTCATAGAATCATGTTCTAAATGTGGATCAATATGGTATACATATGTCAGTATGCATTTCCCACCACAGTCTGTAAGAATTGGGAGGCTTCACTGGCTAAAAGAAGCTTTCAGCTGTGCTGCCTAAGCATTGATCTCATAAGTGTAGTTGTCAGAAATGTACCAGCTTAACATCAGAGCATTCTGCCCGAAGGCGTGTTCAACCTTGACAGCTAAAACACACTCTGCGCTGCATTTATCCCGCTTTCATAATTCACCTGTCACAGTGGGTGTTCCTTGATATAAGATCGTTTGCACGATAAAGCTTGTGCCAGAAAATGTCACTTTAGAGCAAAACTAACTTAAATTGGTTGTCCCCCCCCCCCCCATCTCTTCCCCCACCTTATTCTTCCTCCCGCTGCAGCATCATATCCAGACATAAAGCTCTAGAGGGTTTGAGCCAGGGCTCGGTGGAGTATCAGGCCCTGCAGCTGGTCTCGTCTCTGGAGCATTACGGCGTGGAGTGGCACTGGGCTCGCGATGCAAACGGACAGCGGTTGGCCATAGGAGTCGGCCCGAGGGCATCGCCATCTGCAAAGAGGACTTCAGCTTAGTCAACAGGTATGTTACTCCTCATTATACTAATACTGTGGCAGGTTTTTGACTTTATTTTCAATATGTAACCATTTCTTCTCTCTTTGTCTCATTTTAGAGTGAGCTATCCCGTCATTCAGATTGCTACCCAGTCAGGGAAAAGTGTGTACCTGACAGTTACCAAGGACACGAACGACAGCGTGGTGCTTCTCTTCAAGCTTATTAGTAACCGAGCAGCCAGCGGTCTGTACCGGGCCATCACTGAGACCCACGCCTTCTACAGGTGAGCGTCAAAGACACACAATATTTAATCCCAGACCAGTGGCTCACATACACACTGAGGCTATATATTGTAGGCAAATTTCAATAGGAGGGGGTTCAGGTCCTCTAATAGCTTCACACAAATTCAATACTGAGTGAAATTACTGGAGACAGAGCAGCTACACACTGTAGCTCACCTCATGTGGTGAGCAAAGATAACAATTAAAATTAATTTTAAGCTCTGCTGCTCAGCCGAGTTCTGACTGTATGCGAGTGCGTGTCAGCAGCCTTGGCTACAGCTCTTAGTCATTGCACCAGTCTGAGCTGCTTTAGAAAGCACACCTCCAAGCCCAAGCTTGTTATGATAATGTAAAGCAGTTTATTGCTAACTGTCTTGCACTAAATACTAGAAGATTATAAGAGAGGTGCAGGGGTGGGTGGGCCAACCTAAAATGCATTCTCCCATATTTGTACACACTGACTAAGTGTGCTCCTGTTCCCTTTTTACCCTTTTCATGGTATAAATACATGAAAAGTAGGACACATAGCCTCATAAAACATGTCCTTGACCCGAATGAGTGTTGATAGAAACATGGATTGGGCAGGGCAATCTTTTATGGGTAGTAATTTTCCTTTCCATAGACAATAGGTATTTATGTGTGTGTTTGTGTAAAATTTGCAGTGAGCAGGGACAATTCAAATGGCTGAGCTATGAAATTGTTGTCAGTCAAAAGGTACAAAAGACAGCCCTGTGCCTTTGTTTCAGGGATGGATTTTAGCTCAGAGTCTGCAGATTTTTTTCATCCTGCTGCTCAGAGACAAGTATTCAGTGTTTATCTCAATGTGGTGAATGTGACGTCCGAACAGGATGAACAGTAGGTGTTGTCTAAATAAACAGTGCAAGGGGAATGTAAAGTAAACACAGACATACTCTCTGCAACAGTGAGTGCATGAAAAGGTTGTAAGGCAAATGTGAGTCTCACTGCAGAGGAGTTCAGAAGTTAAGGCAGACGATGTCATCAAAATTGGATGCGTCAGGCCAAATGCTGCAGGTTTGCTGACACAAATCCATCACGTCCCAACGATGTTTTAATCGTGGATTCTTATTTTCATTTCCAGGTGCGACACAGTAACAAATGCAGTGATGATGCAGTACAGTAGAGACTTTAAAGGTCACCTAGCTTCACTCTTCCTCAACGAAAACATCAACCTGGGCAAGAAATACGTCTTTGACATCCGGCGCACCTCCAAGGAAGTGTACGACCACGCCCGCCGCGCGCTCTACAACTCCGGTGTGGTGGACCTGGTGTCGCGCTCCGGCAGCGAGGAACGCTCCTCTCCTTCGCGCTCCCCGAGCAGGGACAACAACCAGCAGGACGAGGGGCTGGACTGCGGCAGCTGCCAACAGAGCCGGGCCCTGCAGGAGAGGCTGCAGAAGCTCAGGGAGGCTCTTCTGTGCATGCTGTGCTGCGAGGAGGAGATAGACGCCGCGTTCTGCCCCTGCGGCCATATGGTGTGCTGCCAGACGTGCGCAAATCAGCTTCAGGTGAGACGTGAGAATTTTCTGTGGAAGACTGATGAGTTCATCAGCCACGGGGGGGGGGTGGCTTTCATTCCTTCCTTAAGTCACATGCAGTAAGAAATGGCAGACAGACAGAAACACAACCAAGTAGTACTTCTAATAGTACAAAGCAAATTCTTGAAAACCAAAGAAGTTTTTGCTTTGTTTTTTTTTTTTTTTTTTTGTTTTTCTAAATGGTGGCATGCTTTTGAGTTTGCAGCTATACCGAAAGCTCTTTAATTACACTTTAGTTCCAACTTCTTATCCTTTTATGGTCTTTTAAGCAACATCCAAAGCTTTGCTTACACTCTGCTGACCTGATTGTCCCCTCACCTAATCAGCTAAATGTTGCCCATCTCTGTGGAAGCAGATTGTGTGTGTGTGTGTGTGTGTGTGTGTGTGTGTGTGTGTGTGTGTGTGTGTGTGTGTGTGTGTGTGTGTGTGTGTGTGTGTGTGTGTGAGTGAGTGTGAGTGTGAGTGTGTGTGAGTTTGTCTTTTATGAAGGGATTATAGCAGCCAGGCAAATCTCCCTTCCATTAACTCAACTAGGGAACGTGACCCAGCTAATAGATGTGTGAGTGAGTCAGTAGAAATTTAAGACAAGAGAAGGAAAGACAGAAAGTTCCACTGCTTTCAGTAAGTCTGTGGGAGCAGATACTTGTCATGATGTCCTTGAATCTTAACACTGTTATTTTTCTCACGACCTGAATGATAACTACGGCCTTTCCGGACTGTGTGATTGTGGCTACATATTGTCTTAGCTTGCACCTGTCTTTGCTGGTTTTGAGATATGTTATGTACTGTTTGAATTCATAACAAGAAATATTCCAGGCAAGATTCCCTGAATAAGCATGGAAAAATATACTACCAAAACATAATGGGCCACTAAAGAGTTCACAGTATTAATGCATTAGTTGGACCACTTTAAATTTGGCTCAAAGCACAAGCAATTACCACTTTGTATCACATCCAAGTAAGTGTGTAAATCCCTCACTCTTTAGCTCTTTGTTTATTTTCTGATACTGACCTGCTATTCAGATGTCAAACGGCAGTACACTAAGTGCTTAATCCTTTCCTTCCTTCTCCCCTCAGTTGTGTCCCGTGTGTCGGTCCGAGGTGGAGCACGTACAGCACGTCTACCTGCCCACCTGCACCAGCCTGCTGAACCTGACGGTGACGACCGACAACCACCAGCACCACAGCAGCAGCATCCCGGCACCCATCCACAGGGACACGGCCTCTCCTCACACCTGCCCCGCCACAGAGTACGAACAGAAGATCTACCACACATAAAGACAAAAAAACTCATCAAACTCCCATTACAGACACTTTGAAGCTACAACAGCAAGATTCTGGTCTCATAAGGAAGAAGCATTTCTCATCCCTCTGTGTTTTCCTGCCCGGATCTACCAAACATATAGAAACTTTGAACATAATCAAAGATGAACACACTTGAACCACTCCCTGAATTAGTGTTTGCACGTGTGTGTGTGTGTGTGTGTGTGTGTGTGTGTGTGTGTGTGTATGAGAGAGACAGAGAGAGTTTTATTGTTATTTCTTTGTCACTTTGGACTTTGTTTTGTTTTTTTTTTTTTGTGTATCATGTTTTTCCAAATCCCTTTGTTTTAAACATCACTATCCCCTACCACAACACGATTTTAGATTAGGATCTTATTGTCCTTGTCAATTAAATTATTGCATCAGTTGACCTGATACAGAATAGAAACATCTAGAAACAACTTTTTTTGTGAGTTTTGCTTTTAAATTTGTTGTTTTGGATGTTTTTTTTTTTGGGGGGGGGGTCAGTATCAGGCTCCTAGTACCAGAACCCAAACCATATGACGAACGCCTGTGTTTTACTTTTATAATAGCTAAACACTGTACATACTGGTTGAGTCTCTTTTTTTCAGTTTCAAGCTTTCTTACATTTTACAACTTATGTTTGATTTGAAAATTGAATTTTCTGGTGTGAAAATTTTTTTTTTATTTCCTTTTTTTTTTTTTTTCCATGTTTTCCATGCCAATGAGAAGGTATTTAGAGGCTAAGCAGCACTGCTCTGGGTATATATATATATATATATCTGCATACTAATTAGACACCAAAGGCGATAAAACTGCCGTGGTCTTGTTCTTCTAATCTCAGGGGTCAAAGGGGGATCTCAATGGTTCTTTTAGCTCATCAGAAATGTATTTCACCGACACTCCCTTAACCTCTCTCACCTCGAAACGGGTCTTGATGATTAACTACCACTTTATCCAAAACAACAAGCCTGGTCTCATCGACTGCTGCACCTTTACATATGTGTCTCCATGCCAACAGACAGGTAGAAATTAAAAGAAACTAAAAGGCTCTTCTTAGTAGACAAAGAACCATGATTATTTATGAGAAAAAGAAAATAGAAATGTGTCCAGAAGCAGCTGCTTCCTCTGAAAACCTCAGCGATAAATTTGTTCTCTGGGTATACTAGTGAGTTACATTTTAATATTTTTTTTAAAGGGTACTAGGATATCTGCTTGTGCAATACTTGCTTGCTTTTTGAAAAGATTCTCATTTTCAAGTTTTATTTAATTTCAATTACTATATTTAAAAGGAAAAAAAAAAAACAACATTGTCACTTTACCAAGGAAGTTTTCCATGTGTCTGTGGGGGGGTTTGGCCTTAATGTAGCACCAACACTGTGTTTATTATAAACTTTCCACAGACTTTTTTTTTCTTGCAAGAAAAGGAAAACTTTATTTCTTTTAATGCTGACTCGATTAAGCTCAGTCACTGCAGGGGAAGGACTTTTTTTTTTCACATTGTTCAAGTAGCGAATTGTTTCTGTTTTCTGAAGCAAAAGCCACTATGCTCTGTAAAATAACTCTTAGAATTAAATTCTTTTTATATATTCTGCCTTTAACAAAAGAGAAAGTATTAATAAAGTTGTTTTTTAAAAACACCCTGGAGTTGTCAAACATTTTTTGTGTATCTGAAAGCATCTTACTCAGAACCTGTAAGACCTAAAAATGGGTTAATTTCCAGGATTATGACAGGCCGTACTGTGTGCTGGACTGAACATGGGTTGTTTAGGTGCACTGATGATTTAAATAGGTAGTGTGTGTACTAAGCAGTAGGACCCAAAGAACCCAAAAAACACCTCAAATCTGATAAAGAGAAAAAAGGTACTTCCCTTAAATATTTTGGCACAGGAAATACTGGATACATCCTCGGGACTCTATCGGAAAAGGAAAAATGAATCAGAACTTCCTGCAAATCTCATCTACTGCAACCAAAATGATGAGTGTTTTGAGAGGTAATTAAAACAAAAAGGTTGGGAACCACCTCACTAGGACAATTAGACACTGGCAATTTCCCTCATGACACTGTAGCATTATATCATCAGGCCTTTGGTCCAAGGGGAAGTTTATGCTTTGTTAACTGACTGGAAAATTTTATACAGTCAAAGTGAAAGAATGAAACATTGGTCATGAGACTTGTTTTTACTCAGCAAACTTATCAAGAAAAATCAGTAAATTTGCAATCTTGAAATAACCAGGGCCCAGAGGTTTCTCATAAGACATGGTGAGAAGAGTAAGGGCAAAACGATTTCGGTGAGACCTGTAAGGGCCGTGTGAAGCAAATACCTGCTGTGACTTCAGTCCTCTGAGTCTACAGCTCCTCAGGTGGCTATGAGACTGAAAGGTCACTGCGTCATTTGTCATTGTCAGGCTGGGAAAGGGAGCTGAAAGTTGCACAGTCTGTGGTAAGAAGACGCTCTCTTTGCTGATGAGAAATGACAAGCTCCACTGGACTGTGATCATAAAGTCTGGAAACAAGAGTTAAGAACAGCACTATTTATTAGTCTGACTTTATCCCTCTCTGAACCCCTCTGTCTTTCCACGACCTTCCACATCAGAATGCCTCTGTCTTCCTCTCCTTCTTCTCTTATCTGTTTTCTCGCTCTCAGGCATCACTGCCATTAAATGAACCCCAAGGACACTGATGACAGCGGGGGAAGGTGGTGAGAGAAGTGCTGTGTTCTCTTGTCAGCCATGCAGAACTCAAGTGTTATTGCAGGTTAGTCAATAAAACCACAGTAAGTAGCATCAGACAAAACACTGTCTGACTGTAAAGTTAAACTTTAACCTCAAAATACAAGGAAAAACAACTGTAAGTGGGACACATTTTAGTCTGTTGACCATCAATAGCTACTTGTTTTTTGCTTTGCATCCCTGACACAGATCCACGTATAAGCAGGCACAAACAGGGCCATGTCATGGGCTTCAGCACAGGTGAAGAACAAACAGGAAAAGTTGTGTGGAGAGGAAAAATGAGGATGAGCTTACAGCATTAGGCTATATCGCTAGAGAAAGCAGTGGTAAAACATGAAAAGGCCTTGAAAGCGTAAGCTCTTTGAAATGGGAAAATCTGAGAACATATTCCTTTGTCACACTAATCCAAAACGTATCTAATACCACACGCAGCTGCGTAAATCTCTCGTTGAGAATTGTCCAACAAAATATGGATTTTTGCAGTGGGTGGTGGCACGTAGAGCCAATGTCAGAGGGAAAATAGAAAAAGAAAACTAAAAGGGCTTAGTGGTTTCACTGAAAACAGCGTTTTTTGGATTTGCCTAATCTGTTGCATATTTATGCTCTACTTGAAGTGCATTTCAATAAAAGGCCCCTGGCATGTAGGGCATCTACAGCCCTTTTAATGATTTGTTGTGACAACTGAAGGACATGTTCACCATTTTCATAGTAAATCTCCATTTAAAACAAACAGGGGCTTATGGTGGATTCATACACACCCTAAATGTTCTGCCAAAAATGTTCTTCAAACCATTCTTTGCACTGTATCGGGTTTCATTAGCTTTATTTCACAAATATCCCTTTCTCTAGTGTGGATGTAGCCAATAGCAATAGTCACTAAAAACCAAACAGAAGCATGGTTTGAGACCCATTTTCTATCAGTTCAACATATAAAGATGTCTGGCCACACTCAACTGAGAGCTAATGTTGTGTATTTAGTTGATGGTGGAAGAAAAGCTGCAGCAAGATTCAGTTTAGCTAAACAACTGGAGAGGTTTTGTTACATGTTAATAATGAGAAACAGCGTGATTTCCAGTACAGGGTAGAAATACACAGGAAGGTGTTTCAGGTTGGATATGATCTGTGGCTGAAAGCACAATGCATTGATGATGCAGGCAGTCTCAGTCATTTCCTTACAATAAATCCCCTGCTATAAATGTTTTAACTTATGAAATTCCAGTCCACACTTAATGTAATAATCACAGATTGGTATCTAACAATTTTTGCAGTCACCTTCCTGTGTATTTATTGGCCTGCACACTACATTTCCTGTACATACACCATCACGCCCTGGCAGACATGTTTTTCCACTGGCTGCTGCTATCAGTTTCTGAATTACTTCACAGTTGCACGCTGAACGCTGAAAGCTGTCACGTTTCCCTGCTCCTCTCACAGAAACATCTGCTAGATTTGTGGCTGGCTTGGATACTTGGCCAATGTTTACTGCACATACCAGAAACCCTGGGACAAAGAAGAAGAGAGTTCAGTCTGGAATTCAGGGCACCTCAAAATTTCACTTTTGCTTTTACCAGTTCAAACTGAACTGACTAATATTAAATATGTGGTGACTTAACTTAATTTAACTTAATTTCCCCAAGGGATTCATCCCAAAGGGATCAATAAAGTCTGTCTAAGTCTACACAGGTCATCTCAAGCTAGTGCCTTTAGCAACACTGACTGCATTATGGTTAAGGGTAAGAGCATGTCAAGTAACAGACTTAGGGATGGGTTAATCCTGTAAGGTCCAATAATATAATATTTAATTTAATAGACAAGACAATGTTGCACTCATGAGGCAATGAGTAGAGTTTTCCATGTAGGAAAATAGCTCCATAATTAAGTCTACTCAATTCCTCTGAATGTCAAACTGTGTCTCTCAACAAGACTTCTAAGTTAACCCAGAGTGGCCTTTGACCTACTTCTCTGTAGTTTGAGCTTGTTATTGTTATTTTTACACTTACGCCAATTTAAGTGTGATCCATGCAGAAGCGAGGGCCTACCGAGAGAGAAGGAGTGCAGCACATTTATCGTGATGTCGCCTTCTGGATGTAAATTTCTGGTTCATCACTTTGAATTTAACAACACAAAGCTGTGCCTATTCCCCCAGATGGGAAAGCTTCTCCTTCATCCTCGTTACCTGAGTCGCCTAGATAGGAAACAAATAGAATTTTTAAGTTCTTATCATTTCAACTCATGCCAGGAAAAGAACATCAAAGATTCTTGCCAACTTCAAGCACGCCCACTGCCATGTGGTTTTTACATCTGCTCGGCCCAATGACACACACTGCCATGGGAAACACAGCTCCCCTGAATGTGTTTGAATTAAGTTTAATCTGGGCAAACAGAGCCCACCTCTTGATGGCATCGTCAGCTGGTAACTGAGTACATGGTGAAACAGTCTAGTCTGTGTGTGTGCGTGTGTGTTCTCTCCCTGTGCGTACGTGTGTGTGAGTGTGTGCGTCTGTGTTCTTTCGGAAGTTTTAGACTGGTGTAAACGGCCTGTCAGTACCAGGCTACACAATGTTCTAGATGCAGAGAATTTTAAGTGTTGTCACAGGCACGTCCACTTCATACACTCTACTGTTAAAGTGATACTAAAGTCTGGAGCAACAGAGACTGCAGAGGCTTTACATTCTGTGCATACTTTGTGATTTTAATTATTGTCTGTTCTAACATAATATATATGTAGTGAACATGGTGATTGTCAAATAAATACTCTAGAAATATTTACATATTAACAAGACAAAAAAGCTGCAGCTGAGGCTGAACTAAGGCATGGCTAATGGCTATGGCATGGCTAAGCTAGCTAATGGTAATGTGGCAACATGCTTATAGTGGTAGCATATTAATATATAGTACATGAGTGTAATTACACAAAGTACAACTGAGGCTGAAGGGAATATCATTAGCAGGTATTTGGTCATGACTAAAAGTACTGGACAAATTCAAAGTTGGCCCAGATGATGGCGCGAGATGAAAACAGTAGAAATCTGTTGTTGTAGTTCATCCTGAGGGGAACATGGATGTCCATACTAAATTTGATGGCAGTGCATCCTAGTAGTTGCTGAGACATTTCTCTCAAAACCACAAATATGAACCTCATGGTAGTGCTACAGGAAACGTCAGTGGATCGCCAAAGTCATTAGGATACATCATCTGGGAACCATGAATGTACAAAATGTCATGACAACCCATCCAGTGGTTGTTACGATAATTACAGCTGAACCAAAGTGGTGGACTGACCAGCATTGCCAGTTCCAGAGGCACTCAGCTGAGGTGGATTAAAATGAGTGCATCGTATCATATGACAGCAAAAGTAACAAACAAAGTGTTTAATTACACAGCTTGTGGGACCAAAGTAGAGCATGACAAGTATGTCACTTCAAACAGTGAGAGTGACTCCTGCCATACAAGCAGTAAAACCTGTACACACAGAGGTAGCCACTTGCTGCTCTTTCCACCTACTTCCTACATCATTAACCCAGATGAACACCTGAGACTCCAGCTGTGACTGAAACAAGCTGATACAGGATCCAGAGTACACCAAGTTAAAGTCAAACCGCTTTTTTCTTATCAGTTTTATCGCTTTTGACCCATTCAGCACCTTCTTATCAATGCAGTTCAGTGTGACGTGCACAGGGGGTTAAAGAGCAGTAGGTTTACAGCAACTGCAACTATTTCACCCACTAGCTGTAGATTATTCTGATGTATCAGTTATATACTAATGAGGCATGAGGTTGTGACATCATTGGATCTAGTGTCAATCATAATTATAGTATTAATTAATTCTAAAAAATACAATTCGAGGTTTGTTCTGTTTGTTTTTATATTGCGCAGTGCTGTTTTTTTTTTTTTTAAAAAAGATCTTTAATCACTGCTTCCATGCAACTTATTATTTCAGTTTAGTCAATTTGTTACCAATTCACTTAAATCAAACGTCTTTTACTTCACTTAATTTCTCTATTCAAATGGAAATGGAGAGTTTTACTGCTTCCTGGGTGGAACAAATACAAAGAAAGCCCAGTTAGAAACAATGCAACACTGCTGCAGAGGCAGTGACAAATAGACACATAAATATCACCAAGACATCTAGTTGCCAGGAAACACTTTAACAAGAGTTTTGACCCTGGCACTCAGTCTGCTCTTTATTTAGCAGCTGTTTTCTGTAACTGTGCTGACATCTAGTGGTCTGACTTTGTACTAACAGCTTTGTGCGTGGGAGGGCTTTTCTATGATGTGCTTCAAAGACAAAAAAAAAAAAAAAAGATTATGCAAATGATGCCTGTATGTTGGAAGGATTTTGTGAGTGCAGTTTATGAATGCAAATACTTGGATACCAAATAACTTGACTCACTTGAAACTGGTCAGAACATTCCATATGTGCACTGATTCTGCTTGGAAAAGTCATTTAAATGAATTTTCAGGAATCTCTGGGGTGAGGCGAAATTTGTATTTGCTACTGAAAGTACTGTATTTATGTAATATTAAAGTTTTCTCTCTCCGGCTTCCTCCCATAGTCCAAAGACATGCAAGGTAGGTTAATTGGTGACTCTAAATTGCCTGTAGATGTGAATGTGAGTGTGAATGGTTGTTTGGCCCTGTGTTGGCCCAATGTCAGCTGGGATAGGCTCAAGCCTATCATCCTACTTCAGTGTAAAGTCCATTTTGCTGTATGCATGGTAGAGACAGTATATGAATTGTATAAGTTGCATACTGGACCTTTCACATGCTCTGTATATGTGCACATCACAGAATTGAAGTTTAACGCAGAATATTTCTTTTCTTTGGGATGCATAGTTGACATAATACTAAAGCATAACACAAGACAGATCAACAGAAACATTAACAATTAGAAAGATTCACACTAGATCCAGGATAGAGGGATATAAAAACACACGTGTAAAGAAACAAGAAAGCATTTTGTTCCACATTGTATCCTATCCCCATGACTAATTGATGACTTTTCCATTTTAGTGTGCTTGTCAATGTAGAAACCTATCTCACTGCTTTAGTCTGTCTTCCTGTGTCTCTTTCTCTTTCATTCTTTTCCTGGTGTCACTCTCTTTGTCTCCTCCTCCCTCCTCCTCTGTCCTGTCTCTGCCGATAGTTTAGGGAGCAATGCCCCAACTGGTCAGCAGGTGTGCTCTTAAGCACTGCAGCACACAACCCACTGCAGTGCTGCCATGTGTGTGTGTGTGTAAGGTGTGTGTGTGTGTGTATATGCGTCAGCAGCTGGGACAGCCTGGCGTGCCTGCCAGCTTGGCCACTGCTGCTCCTGCCACTCTGCTGAAGGAGAGAGGGAGAGAGGAGAGAGAGAGAGAAGAGAGAGAGAGAGAGGACGCTGGAGGAGCAGAGGGAGAAAAGAGAGCAAGGGGGATAGAGAGGTAGAGAGAAGAAGAGGGAGAGGGAGAGAGAGAGAGAGAGGAGTCCAGGCCCAAATAAAGCCATGGGGGCTGGGGCTGGGCTGGGCCCCCCTTTGCTATAAATACGCTGGCCGCCTGGAGGTTCGGGTTTGGTGGCTGGGGCTTGGGACCGGCGACCACCGCTGCTGCTGCTGCTGCTGCTGCCACCCTCCTCAGGGGAGTCTCCTCCGCATACTCATCATCATCCTCATCCTGGTCATCAGTGTTCCGAGCATCCAAGATGCCTCGAGTGGACGCAGACCTCAAGCTGGACTTTAAGGATGTCCTCTTCAGACCTAAGAGAAGCAGCCTGAAGAGCCGCTCAGAGGTCAGTGCAGTTCATTACATGTACTCAGATAATGTAATACAAGTATTACAACTGTAAATCAACCGATGGGTCACAATATTTCTCAGCAGGAGTGTAATCTGTTTACTGTGGCATTCAGGAAGTTGACTTTAGCTTACGCCTCTGTGATGGGTGACGCAATAGAGATATGTTAACTATTTATACATAGGGGTGGAAAGTGCAGGGAGGCGGGGGTGGGGGTATTCTAGGGCCTTCTAACACTGTTTGCTAATCTCACATCATCACAACTGATGAAATAATACCTTAGTATAGCTGAAAGGTGTAATTCAGCTCAATGTAATTCTATACTGTGTCTCTCTTCAAGATCTTGTTTTGTGTAAGCCAGTAGAGGTAGACTTCCTTTGTACTTTGCTCAGCAAAAAGGCTAACCTGAAAGAGCATAGTGGAGTGACCTTCTTAAAGGACAGAAAACAAGGCTAGCCTGTGCCAGACTGCAGCTGTAAACAATAATTGATGACAAACAAAGAGGACAACAAAAGAAAAAGTGGAGCGTCCTAGATTTAAAAAAAAAAAGAAAAGATTTTGACCACAATAGACAAGATTGTGTCAGTTCTTGTCATTTAAAGCAGGTTAAACAGGCCACAGTGTGTCTAGCAAGCACCCACTGAATTGGCTCTCTGGTACAAAACAATCCTCTCCTTGTTTATCCTTCCTCAACTTAGCTATGTCTCACTAGGTCAGTGGACTGGTACTGACCCAAGATCACGATACCGGTGTGGTGGCACAAGATCTGTGGTTGGAAGGTGGAAGTGGGTGGAAGTCGGCCTTTGAGAGGTGGCAAACAACATGTGACACAGGAGACTTCTGAGAAGGCCTATTTAAAAATAGTACTGTGTGTGGTTCAGTCAACCAGAGCACATTCCATACACCACACAGATATCAGGATAGCATTATATATATACACTGACACAGATAACAGCTCAGAGAACACCGGGTACTGACCGTGTAATGACTGTAAATAAAATTATGTAAATACCAATTCTATATTTTAGCATATTTATTGAATATCTCACCTCATTCAGTTAAATCATCCTTTATAACTGTGACTTGTTTATTTAAAAATTGGGGCTAAATAATAAGGTACATCAAGGCATCCCAATAAAAACACCTAAAATAAATTATTTCAGATGTCTGTAGTCGACACAAGATGACTCGATGCAATGTGCAATGTACCACAGCCAAATCTAAATGCACTCCGAAAGCATCCATCTGTTGACATTCAGACTGCTTTTGTTTAAATTATTTCTGCATTTAACAGGAGCAGAGATCCACCTGCCAGAGCTAAGCTTAACAGACGTCCACAAAGTTGTTTTTAGCAGAGGGTGTATGAACATCATGGAGGATAAACTGCATCAATAACCTGAGACCCCATGGCAGTCTGTTATCAGGTGCTAGCACCACCACTGAGCAGATGCTTGCATGTTTGATGTGAATTTTGTCTGCACCACTGGAGGCAACAAAAACACCTGCTACATGTTAGTTGATAGAGCATGACAGTAAATGTATTTAGGCTCTTCATTCTTCATATGTCTGATCTGGAGGTGACAAAAACTGACACCTGATGAATGCCATTTTAAACAGTTCACTTCATACAGTCGCATAAATCCTGAATCCTGTTTTTTTTTTTTTTTTTCTGTTGGATCCATGTGTCATACTTTGTCATGATTTACCAGTGACTAGACTGCTGGAAATCCTGCTGAGTCAGCGTGCTGTAAACTGAAAGAAGAGGCCTGTATTGATTTGCTGCAGCAAGAAAACGGATACGCGCGACTGGACGCCGCTTCCTCCCTCCCCCATCCACACGTCTTTCACCACTTTCCTCTCTCTCCCACCACTTATGAGTTATAGCCTCGTTTTTGCTGCAGCTCTGAAAAATTATTCTACTTTGAAGGTTATGGCACAATATGCACTGTTAGCCTGGAGTAGTTTTGCATACAAAATGCCTTAGCTCCACTCGACAAAAGCGTTCAGCAATCTGAAACTGTTGGATTTAACTCTGGGGAGTCATTCTGAGGGCTTTAAATGAGTTTTAAACACTTAACAAATTTCACTCCCCATTATGACCCTATACCTTACCATTTTACTTTCCCTGTGGTCAGAATGTGCTTTCAGTTTGGCACAATAACTTGAAATATTGAGTTCTCAGAGCATATTAACACATCATTTACTTTCTGTGAATCATTTTTGCTAATTCCTTGTGTCTACTCCTTAGCCTTAGCTCTACCTCTCTATATCTGTCTTTGTTTACTATCACTGTTCTTTAGCACCGATATACCAAGACAAATTCCTTGCATGTGCAAACTTACTTGGCAATAAAGTCTGATTCTGATTCTAACCCTAGCACAGGAAGAAATAGTCATAAAGTCACTGTGCTGACTCAGTAATGTTTACAAAATGAATCTGTTTAATTTGTAAGAAAATGAATGTGTTATTCATTCCTATGTTCCCCATTGTAACGTCTATAAACTCATACTCAGCAGCCCAGTTTAATATATAAACTCACTGGAATAAGATTTATTTATAGCAGCGGGAATCATGGCTATGACTTGCATCACGACTACAGACAAATACTTGCCTGTAAAAGGAGCAGCCAATGTGGTACAATGAGCGCCGCTTGTTTTCATGCAGCTTATCACATTTCAGGCAGCAGCAGCACAGGCTAAGCTAACCACTGGATCTAAATGATTCAGCGCAGCCCCCGTAATGACCGCACAGTCTCAGAGCACAGGCCACATGAGCCGCTGCTCCCATTTCTAAGGAAAATCTGCAGTGTCCCTCATTCAGCTTCAGAGGAAAAGTAACACCAACAATCACAGCACTTCCCTTGCAGGCTGTGATTAATGTTCATGAAACAAGTCCCCAGAATAACTCCCCCCTCTCTCTCCTCCTCCTCCTCCTCCTCTCTCTCTCTCCCTGCCCCCCAGGTGGACCTTCAGAGGACCTTCACATTCCGCAACTCCAAACAGACCTACACTGGCATCCCCATCATCGCTGCCAACATGGACACCACAGGAACGTTTGAGATGGCACAGGTCCTCAGCAAAGTGAGTGTTGAAAAATAAATAACAGCACCATTGTGTTACTGCGTTTGCCAGCGCGTCCCTGCCAAGATCTCTGTGTGTGTCTTTCCACTGAGATTTCTTTGTAAGTATTTGATATAGAATCACAAATCACAGAACAAAAACCAGAATTCTGTGGAGAGAGGGGTGGGGGTGGGGGGACCATGGGAAAAAACATGAATTAGCAACCTTGTCCTAGAAGCAGGAAGACATGTTCTTGTTTGTGGGATGCTGCTTGTTTTCCTCTGTCACACCGCTGGATGACTTAGGAAATCAAAGTGTCTGTAATCTTTATTTCAAAAACCATGAACTGAATGATTTACTGCTCAACAAGACTTCCAACCAAAAGGATGACGACTTACAGGAAGAATAATCACAGTGGAAGTTGGCTCAACTACTGGCCCTGAATTTCCACCAATATCTGAGGTGTTTCTGTCTGTCTCTGTCTATAGCACACCCTCTTCACAGCCATTCATAAACACTACTCTGTAGAAGACTGGAAAAACTTTGCTGCTAATCATCCAGAATGCTTAGAGGTAAGATCACTGATGTTTTAAATAGGCTTTTCCTTATTAGTTAGGGAAGTTTTTCCTTCCTATAACATGACTGTCACCCCCCACCACCACCACCACCAGCACGTAGCTGCCAGTTCGGGCACCGGCAATGCAGATCTGGAGAAACTGTGTGCCATCTTGGAAGCCATCCCTGCCCTCAAGTACATCTGTCTGGACGTGGCCAACGGCTACTCCGAGTACTTTGTGGAGTTTGTCAAGACGGTCAGAGAAAAGTTCCCTAAAACACACCATCATGGTAAGAGAGAGAGAGAGAGAGGAGAGAGAGAGATGGTGGCTGCAGCTAAATGAGATGTTATGTATCTATGCGTGTCAACCTTGACGCCCTCTGTCTTTGCAGGCTGGAAACGTGGTAACGGGGGAGATGGTGGAGGAGCTCATCCTCTCTGGAGCTGACATCATCAAAGTGGGAATCGGGCCAGGTGGGTGGCTCACGTGAAGAGTGTGTCTGAAGAGTGTGTTGCTTCTGAGTCGACAAAGAGACACAAGAAACACACACACGAGTCAGAAAGACAGAGACATGCTGTTTGAGCATTTTAACTTCAAATTGCAGTCAAAACTTAAATAGGCAGGCTTTGCTTTCTGGTCTAACTTGACTCTTACATGCATTGAATATCAGTTGATCTGATAGTTTTTAATCTATAGACTCAGACTTAAAAGTAGCTTCTTACTGCACATGTAGTGTTTCTATACATGAAGAGTCACTGACTGCGTGCTACCCCTGCAGGATTTAGCTGTAGAGAGGAACAAGGTTTTATTGCAAGCTACTTAGCCTCTGTTAATGCAGCAGAACTGGATTTAATAAACCATTTTAAAATCACTCTGGGTCCCAGTGAGCACCGGCTAAATCTCCTCACAGATTTGCATTTACATACTTCTATTGAATATCTTGTTCTACCTGAGGCAGACCATGTTTCATAACATCTGGTGCTGTTTTTTTTTTTTTTTGTTTTTTTTGGACAATAACGTAGCCGCCCGACCTAAGAGCACCAGATCTGAAAGATAGCAAGATCCTGTACCTACAGCAGCAGCAAATTAAACACAGGGGGATAGTTACATGAAGACAGACTTCTCTGCATGTTTGTATTGCAGGTTCTGTGTGCACGACACGGATCAAGACAGGAGTGGGCTACCCACAACTCAGCGCTGTTATAGAGTGTGCAGACTCAGCCCACGGACTCAAAGGACACATTATCTCTGTAAGTTCCGTCATATGACTAGAGTCACTGAAGTTAGTGTGATGTAGAGTATATAATATGTATACTGTACTTGGTAAAGCTATTTCATTCTGCTGGTGGAAAGGACTAGAGGACAAGTGTCACTGGTCATCAGTCCAACAAAAATGTGATTGCCTGGTCAAGTTGGTGAAAGGCAATCATTCAAAGGTTGGCACTGGACTTAAAAACAAAATATCTGTCCATCCTATCAGTGCAGAAGATTGGGTGAAGCTATGCTAATGCATAGCATAGATCAACATAGTAGCCTGAGTCATGTTAGCATAGAAGCTTTAGGATAATATTTATCTGTTAAAATGACAGTAAAGAAATGGAGTGAAGTGCAGTTATTGTATATTGTAAGGTCATTTTGCAAGT
This sequence comes from Lates calcarifer, assembly GCF_001640805.2. Taxonomy (NCBI): domain Eukaryota; kingdom Metazoa; phylum Chordata; class Actinopteri; family Centropomidae; genus Lates; species Lates calcarifer. The sequence goes on along the minus strand of NC_066835.1, from coordinate 12,125,196 downwards.
GAGTTCAACAGGAGTCTAGTTGAACTAACCTGCAATAGTTTCCAGTGTTGATAATAATACTGGGATGCAGCCAGTAGAGGGCACCCTCAGTCTTCCAAGACTAGCAGAAACTTTACCCATGACCTGTGAGCCCATGTGACTGATTTGGATTGATTCTCATTTCAGGATGGGGGCTGCAGTTGCCCAGGAGATGTAGCTAAGGCCTTTGGTAAGGTCTCAACCCCAACCCTGCAGTTTTTTGTTGTTTCTGCTTAATGTCAACACTTCACCGTTATGGACTGTGCTACAAATCTAATCACGACGACTTGTCCATCTTTTGCTCCCCAGGTGCTGGGGCTGACTTTGTGATGATGGGAGGAATGCTGGCAGGCCACGACCAGTGCTCCGGGGAGGTCATAGAGAAGAACGGCAAGAAGTACAAACTCTTCTACGGCATGAGCTCCGACACAGCCATGAAGAAATACGTTGGTGGAGTTGCTGAGTACAGGTGAGAGACTGATACCCATGATTTGTAACATGGACATTAAGAACTGTACTAACTTTCTGTTTTAACTAAGAAAATGTCTTTATTCCTACTTTGCCCCCTCTCTTCTTGACTCTCAGGGCATCTGAGGGGAGGACGGTGGAGGTTCCCTACAAGGGGGACGTGGAGAACACCATCCGTGATGTGCTGGGGGGACTACGCTCCACCTGCACCTATGTGGGCGCCGCCAAGCTCAAAGAGCTGAGCAGGCGAACCACCTTTATCCGTGTCACACAACAGTCGAGCCAAATGTTCACTTAGTGGGGCGTATATGCCTCCACACATACATACATACACACACACACACACACACACACACACAGGCTGCATAACTGTACATGTCATTCAGAGTCTAAATGTGCAATAGTAGGGCAGTGGTGTGACATATTCAGGAGGAGGACGGACACACACACACACACACACACACACACACACACACACACACACACACGATCACCTAACCTGTTTCTCTCAGGATATCTGCTGTCAGAAAGCTGTTAGTTTCCTGCAGGTTGTGATTAAAATGAATTTGACTTGAAACATTCTCCCAGAGGCATCACTACGCTCCAGTAAGTGAGTGTGTTTACATGCTTACAGACATCATAACATGCTATTGATTTCATTTTTGAATGGGTGATGGGCAGATGTTATTTTCCAGTTATAACAGCCTGGAAAAATCCTTCCCAGTTCTGGGAAATTTGAATAAGAGATCCCGACTACTGAGGCATGTGTCTTTCAGATCTAATCTTTCTAAATACTCTTTTAACTTGTGTATTTCTACAATAAAACACATCGCATGTAAACACACTCAGCAGGTGGAGTATGATACTCATGTGAAGATCATTTGGGAAACTACTCCGCTGAGCTGTATGTTGTGGAATGGATGCGCAAAAATCAATATGCAAGATCCAGAGACATTGCTGTTTAATTGTCACTGGAGAAATCATGTTGCAATAAACTGCATGCAGAGCCCTCTGCTAAATTCCTCACCGGTGTTAAAACATTCTGTGAAGCGTCTCCTGGACGTGCACATCATATTCATAGTGACATACAACTTATTAGTGTACCTTTGTTTATATGATGTGTGTGTTTTTACGTCTGTGTGCATGTGTTTCAGGTGTGTCAGGACAGTTCCACTGAGCCACATGAGACCGAGACTTATGTATTCCAAGCATTTGGTGTATCTGAGACGCTTTAACTCTGCTCTTGTATGTTAAACAGTCACATCTGAGTCTCCCTTCACTGATTCCACTGTGCCTGACATTTTAAAAATCAAAGACGTCTTGATATTTGTGTGTTCTGCTGAATTAAAGAGTCGCTCTCTTGTACCTGAAGCAGGGAACTTCAGGGAAAGGTCACGTAAGGCGTCGATACAAATAAACGCTATGAAATGAAAGCTCCAACCCTTAAAATACATACTGGACTTTAAACAACATGATTTCATTATTATTGCAATGGAGGCAGATGGAGAATGGAGGTAATAAAACCAAATAATTATCACATGATCACTGTGTTTCCTCTCCTCTGCTCTACAAAGTCCTTATCTCTTCAAACATGCATATAGAGAGTGGATTGTCTTTCAGGAGGTGCTCTCATTGTGTTACCGCTTACCTGCTTTTGCAAAGGGAGGGTCTAGACATCCTCGGGCGAGACACTGAAATACCAGCAGTTCTGGGGTTTGCTGCTTCACATGCGTGTTGACCTTTCTGTAAACAAAGAATTAGAGATGTATATTTGGATATGACATCTGTCTTAAAATCTTAAAAGTCCATATCTCTATGATTTAATTACTGTACTGCAAAATGGATCACAAATGTGCAGTTTTGTTGCACTCAGGTGGTCAATATATCCAAACCAGGCCAGGAAGTTTAGTTTGTCACCACAAAATTATATATGTGATGTAAATCATATTCTGTGCCATTTGAGCAGTATGTCATGCAGCATGTTATACACTAGAGGGGGCTGTTATCTGCTCAACTTAGCAAATAGCACTAAGCCAAACAAACGGAGGAAAAATAACAGGAGAGACAGAGTTTTAACTGTTTGTGTTGTGTGTATCCATATCAAAATGTGGCGCTGTTTTAAGTGCATATAGGGTGTGTTTGTTGGTATTCAAATGAACACACATGTTGCCCATTTATTCCAGATATGTCAAGGTTTCATTTTCTTTTTCAAAGAGGTGCATTTGTACAGATGTCAAATACATACACCAACAGGGTTTCTCCATTGCTATAGAGGAAAGGGGAAGTGAGACACAGGGACTTGGTGAGTACAATATGGTACAAACAAGTTGGCTGGGAACTGCTGCAGCCCCCCCTGCAGGCCAGGACTGTCCGTGCGGGTCTGCGCTGACGTCTAATTCTCTGCCCAACCATCTCATCGGCCAGAAAGTTTTCAGTTCAGTACTTGGTGTCACAGGGTTAGCAGAGAAAACATCGAGACAGACCAGTTGCTAGCCTCAGGGCTGAGTGTTCAGAGCAGTGGTGGTGGGGGGGGGAGGAAAATCAACTGAGCCACAGCTGACGGATAAGCTCCACCCCCTCCGTGGCAGTGGGCAGGGTCAGAGGTCACGAAGCGTACAGCCTGTCCCCTGCTGAAGTGTTTGTCGCCTTGCACAGAGAGGCAGACTAAAGACGTTCAGTACACTGAAGAGAAATCCAAGCCATCTCCAGCATAATACACATAATATAATAATAATAATAATTCATAGTTAATTGTCAATAATGACATTTGTTAATCATATCAAATTATATGTAATAAATTTACATATCTTATAACCCATATCAAACAGCCCACTATGTAAATTGATTGGGGTGAAACTAAACTGTTAAGTGGGCCTCTACAAGTTTTTTTTTTCTTTCTGCCTGAGTTGGTTATCCAGCGCTATGGACATTGACGAGACATCATACAAAAAAAGAAAAAAAAAAAGAGAATGAAAAAAAAAGGAATCCTGATCGAATTCTGTTCACTTTTAAAACACGACAAAGTGCCAAAAACACATCCTTTTTGCAAAATGAAAGTACAAACATCAAGAAACAAAGAGCACACATGCCTTTTTTTGTCTGATCGAAAAGTCAAAGCTCACACACCAACATTCATTTTATTTGTCAAGTTGTGCAAGAAGCCAATTAAAAAAAAAAAGACATTAGCAGTGTTCCTCCAGTGAGGAAGCTTGTCATAAAAACTCAACAATGACACATTCTCTACATAGTTTTAAGTCCCCTGACATTATATTGAGTGCTACAAGGAGACCTAAAACACAGAAAAAGCTCCTGCACCAAGGATAATGCAAAGAAAAAAAAAAAAGCAAAGGTTTGTACGCACCATTTTCACACCTCACAACCAAACCAAGCTGTGCCGAGCTCCTGACAAATGCATCCGCCAGATCAGAACTCCAAAACTGGGAACAAAACAAAAAACTCTAAAACAATTAAACAGCACAGCCTGGTCAGGGAGCAGGGCGGAAAAGATTCCAAACAAACCTCCGACACGACAATAGAAGGGATGCATTCCATGAGAAAAAAAAAAGGTTTTCCTAGTAGAAAAGAACCAAGGAATCACCTAACACCTCGGCCCGTTGGACCCAAGAACGCGCCGGGCGCCAAGCGAGATGGAGCACAGACAGATAAAAACACAAGGTCTACGGCAAGGTGATGTGCAAAAACTTAAACTGAGCCACCTCTCTTTTTCATCCTTATTCACCCCCTTTTTTCACTCTCATTCTCTCTGTCTGTTTTGAATGAATGTTACCCCTAGGGAAGGTATCGGTCTGAGACAGAGGGGTTAGACCAAGCCCATCCTAGGATTAGAAAGTGCTGAAACATTATCAAGTCTTTTACATCTACTTACATGTGCATCTCTGTTGGTTGGTTGTTTTTTTTTTCTTTTTTGTTTTTTTGTTTTTTCCTGTTTTTTTTTACAAAAAGTGGTCCCCACTAGCAATGAGGTTTCTTTTTTTCTGTGGGTCTCACCATGAACCGTCGAGGGTCAGGGTTTATGATCTCACAGACAATTAGAGGAGAAAACACTCCATTACACACACGCACCACACGCTCAAAACCCTAACACACTCGCACACATTTGAACAGGTTTACATAAGCACACATACTACACACATGACACATGGAGCAGACACACACACACACACACACACACACACACAAACAAAAGAGACATGACAATCTCCACACACATCAAATTTAGGAAGGCCGCAAGGACAAAAGGGAAAAGAGAGGTACAGACAAACTCTCCATTGGTTTTGTTTCTCTTCATAAACATTCTGACTCTTGTTTTACAGAATGTGACACACACACACATCAATAGACAGTAAAATACACAAGTCATTAACAAGGATGAGACGCTGGAGTAGGACTATGCTACATACACTTGGCACAGCAAATGGGGGGGGGGGGGGGGCAAAATGTAAGTATTGCACATTGTGGTTATATTTCAAGGGGATAAAAAGGTTAAACTTGGGATTATTTTAACAAAATCAAAACTACACCAAACCCTCAGAAATTGTTGCCGCTCCCTCTCCTGCATTCAAGAACGTCTTTACGTGTCAGATTGCTTTGTTTTCGAAGTTATTATTAAGCATGCATTTTCCCACTTAAGTATAAACACAATGACCTGTATAAGCTAGTCGTGAAAAGGAGACCGAATATCAAAAAGATGACGTCATGAAGGGGAGCAGGCAGTTCCGGGCCAGCCCTGCTAAATCCGGGCTGGGCAACACCTGAAAAAGGTAGCTAACGGTTGTTGAGGGTTAATCGATTGCTTCGCCTCAGGGAGGAGGTTGCTTGTGAGGCTGGCTGGCTATGACTGGGTACCTGAAACGAAGTTAACGAGGTCACTACGGGAAGTCGTGGCAACGAGGCAGGGCCTGGGGGCCGCGTCAAGACGTCTGCCGGTCTACTTTATGACTCTGGCCGGCTGGGACAGAGGAGGTTTTGGGGGTTATGTTCAGTTACTGCATATATGAGACACTTCCCTGAAAACTAGCAACTGGTGTTGCAACTGCAATTTTTAAGAAGTTTATTTTATGATAAGGGAAATAGAATTAACGGAAACAACTGTTCCAAAGAAGTTCTAAAAACATTTTGCTGTGTATTTTCTCAATGGGTGGAAAGGAGGAGTTTTTGGTTGTAATGCTAGAGGATTATTATTGTTTATTGCAGAGAATTTCAGTGGAATTACTGTGTGTGTGTGTGTGTGTGTTTGTGTGTGTTCCACTCACATGAGGAGAGTGCCTGAATATTATCATACTATTGCTTTCTTAAGTAACCAAAGCAACGACAACATCACTTGGCTTTGGCTCAATGTCTTTTTTTTTTGTTTGTTTGTTTGTTTGTTTTGTTTTACCTGACCGACAGTAAAGGTTTTGATGGTTTGAGTGGCTGATAGGTATGTTTAGATGTTGTGGTTTTGCTTTTCATCCGCTGGGAAGGGGTTTGGACGAAAAATAAATGAACATACGAGAACATACATTTACAAAACACGCAGCCACGCACGCACACACACACACACACGTGACATCCACACACATACTGCTATTTTTACTAATGATCATGATGTTAATCATGATAGGAAAAGGAAGAAATTAAAATGCACTACTGTGATGGTGTTAATCTGAGAAACCCTGTTTTATTATAAAAAATAAAGCATTTTCAAATCTCAATATGGGGTCTGCTCATTCACTCACCATCGCCATCCATCTGCCCATTTATTCAACCGCCTATCCATCCGTTTCTCATCCATCTGAGCACACATCTGTCCTGCCATCACCCTGGTAAACTCCCACCACCTAAAACAGTATTGCCCTAAAACTTACTGCTTTATATATCAGTGGGATGAAGAAAAGACTGATCCACTTCTTAGTGGAAACCAATGAAACATCTCTGCCACATAACAACACCTAAATACAGAGGCTGAGGAGAAAACTCAACAGATATGCCTGCAGGAAGCCACCACTTCTGCACCTCCTTAACAACACTATTGTGATAACAACCCGTACATGGTAATCTAACTGCAGTGTATGATCACTGTGTACGGCTACATGCAGCATGAAAGAGACATTTACATGTTACATGGCAGCCTACAATCAGAACATAATGAATCCTAGACCATGCGTGTCTACTATCACTGATACATTTCATTTTGTTTGTTTGAATTAAAATATAACACATCAGTGCATTTGAATTACACTGAATTTGCCAAAGGATCAGTACACACTTCACATTACACTTCACACTCGGAAAATGAGCAGGACTTGTGTTTTCATATGTATGAAAGAGCCTACATTGATGCTAAGTTGGACAACCTTTGACCCGGTTGCTTACAGAGCTCCAAATGTTGGGTCGACCCAGCAAGCACATCTGTTGAGGTAACTGCTACATCATAGCAAAATAGGGATTCAGCTGGCTGAAAGCACAGGCCGTGTTCAAAACTGAACCCTAGCCCCCCTACACCCTGGACATCCTGGTTTCAACAGCAGGGAGAGAGTCTCCCTGAGACACTACTACAAATGGTTCACCTTTAAACAAATTCAGTAGGCAGGCACGTGTTAAAAAGTTCTGGTTTACAGCTATGCTCATGTTCGTAAAAACTCAAATGTAATTTGACCTTAACGGCGCTGATGCAGAAACTTTTTTTTTCCTCTAATATGTGACAAGTGCCTGTTGAGGAACAAAAAAAAAAAAACCCTGGTCTCCTCCAGTGTGTTGCATGGTCTAGGGCTCCTTTCAGGACAGGGCCATCTAAAAAATCATGTCTCCACCTACCTCCCTCCTCCTGATGTGCAAATTGCAAGATTCTCTTAAGTAAAAGACTCCAAGTAGAAACACTGGACATTTAGCATTGTCTATATATCAAATGAGTATATCCTTTTCCTATACACAGTATACAGATACTCGTACACAAACTCACACACATACACAAGCACTTTCTGTACATCTGTACTGTTATCAGTGTGCATTAACCCAATGTCAGTCCACTAGTGTCTTTGCATTAGGGACAATATGCAAGAAAAAGCATCTGCACTCATCTAACTGCTTACCAACAAATACAGTACATATTTATAGGTCATTGAGTTTTAGGGATGGTCTGTACTGTTTTGTGTTAAGTGTGTAAGCATGTGTGTGTGTATGGACAGACACTGACCAGCATCATGCACACTCTAGCATACACACATACATTACAAATATATGACACCCTTCAAAATTCTGTGGCGTGAGCTCCTAAGTTGCTCTCAGTCTAGTACAGAACATCATTGGGATATTTCAAAGCCTTTTTTTTTCTCCTCATCAGATCCCAAACTTTCAAAACAACATTCTAATACCTTTCACTAACTTATGTGTGGCTAGCTGGCTGTAGAAGCACACATGCTGAAAACTGTCAGATTTCTAATTCCTTTTGTCGCCATAAAGCTTTCCTCTAACCATCTACTAAGTGGAATTTTCTCCAATACCTGTCACATTCATCCCTTTCTTTGTGATCCCATGGCACATCCGCTCCCACCTTTACCAAATGACCCCTTCACTTTTCCAAAAGCTTCACCTTTCCAAAGTGCTGTTGCTACTTTCCACCATTGTCTAAACAAAAAAAAAAAAAAAAACAATCTAAAAAAAACATACAGTACTGCGTGAATAAAGAGACAACAAACAATTTTTTCGGCTGTATGGTGAGTGTGACAGGTGTGTTAAGTGCTTTGAAACATCCTGACCCTCTCAGAACTGACATGCAGATTCTCTCGGTTCCTCTCACACAGCCTTACTGGATAAAAAAATATAAAGTAATTCATCAAAAAAAACAACAAGGATTGTATGCAGTCTTCCTCTTTTAACGTTTTCTCAAAGTGAAGTTCGCCAACCCAGTGTGTTTGCACTTGTATGTATGTATTAGGTTAGGGTATCTCACATTTTTACATTAACGTTGACCCACTTAGGTTCGATCTAGGACTAAATGACCCCTGATTAAGGTTTTTGACAATCAATGAAAACAAATAACTGCAGAGATAGATAGAGGACGAGGGGGTTTAAGAAAAAAAAAATTATTGAAACAAAAATGCTAAAGATGAAAGTAAAGACTCCACTGTCGTCAAACTGAACAGAGTAAGCGTTGTTCCCTCTCTATTGTGTGGCACACTGGCACTACTTGATGACATCACAGATCAAGTCTGGCACACCCCGATGACACTGTGAGCAACATGATACATTTACACGAAAGACACAGGAGGAGGACATTTTCCCCAACTCCCACTCTAATTTCATGATTTATCCACAAATCCTTCATGGTCAGGATCAGCTGACGTTACATCACTCCTGTGGCCCGGCGTGAAAAACCACTGGTGTGGCGAGAAGTGGTGGGAAAGAGTCTCCATCCAGGCAGCCTCACTAGCAGTGCACCAGGGAGTGGTATCGCTGTCAAGAAGCTAACTGTGCACTAATAATTTGAAATTTACATAATGTGCAAAGTGTAGCCAGCCAAGCAGAGTCATCGGAGTATTGCTCTGGTGTGCCACACAGCCACCGATAAACATTTAGCGCACTTCACAAATCTCTCACCATAAGTCATCTCAATGAAACCACCAAAACGGCACAGAAGAAGGTGATATCAAATCCACCTATAAAAATGTGTTATAAACTACATGGACTTAATGTAAGGTGATACCATGTAGGGTAAATTTACCTCTACAGTACAGTATTCAAGATAGAAAAATAAAAACAGAAAACAAAACTTTAAAACCAAGACAAATGAAACATTAATGTGGGCATTCATGTTTTTTTTCTTTGTTAGAATCCTTTTATGTATTTTTTTCCAAATCCCAATTGTTATTAACAGTCCTGGACCTTCACTTGCCAATATTCGACCTTCCCTCAATGCTGACTTTCACCTCATGAGGGATGAAGGAAGGTTTGGGCAGGGTTAAAGGTGGCTCCTCTTCTGATTTTTCAACTTTTCGACCCTCAGGTGCAGACCACCTCCGCTTCCTGCTGCCTGATGGCTTACTGCATCCACCCTCTGCACTGCTGGCAACCTGACCTTTAGAAACTGGCCCTCTTTCCCCGAACATGAGATCCCCATTCTCCACGTTGGCTCGCACTCCGCTCACGCTCCCATTCCCGCTCCCGCCGCTCCCCCGCTGCTTGCTGATGCCGTTCTCCCGCTCACCATGCCTGGGGCCTCCGCCACTGCAGCTTTGGGGAGCGTCTGAGACAGCTCTTGGGGGTTTGATGTGCTCGTGGCCAGAGGCTGGGACAGAGGCGGGGGTGGCCAGCTCCAGGGGCTGGGTCTTCTTCAGGGATCCGTTCCTCAGGTTCTTGAGGGTGAGCGAAATACAAACGTCGCCCACGGAAAGCTTGGTGCAAGGCAGTTCTAGAAGCTGGGTGGTCCGGTCTGGGCAGCATGAAGACCAGCCTTGGCCAAAGACGAAGAAGGGATACTCAACCAAGACCTCGACACTCACCTGGAGGAGAGAGATAGAGGGAAGGGTGAAGGAGGAGGACATCAGTACAATGATACTGAAGTATATAAGCGTACTGTGTCAGCCTGTGTTTAACATTAAAGGGGCATTCGGCCAGTTTTACACATCAAGACCAGTTGCTCTGCCTGGGTATTACAACAATTGCCTATAATGCCTTCTGTGGTTCCCCCATGTTGTCATCAGATTTAACTTGAGTTTCAAAGATGTGGGTGTTTACCAGGAAGGGAGGATTTAATGAAAGATACTATCAAATTGCCTTATGGGAAATGTAAGATTCATTGTTTTTGGAGCTTGACCCAGTCTCAGGATTAAAAGTATGGATATTTCATCCTCTGCTGCTTGATTTTGAGTCGTCTCTTTATTTCATGCAAGTGCAATATTAAATTACAAGAGCATGCATTTAAGACAAGATTTTCAACGTGTTCTGAGGGCATTTTATCTCCCTGTAACAAAGCAGACAGTAGAGAGCTGACAGGAAACCAAGAATACAGGGGATGGAACACAACAAAATGTCCCAGGTCAGACTGGAGCTGTGGACATCATGATCACTTGGCCAGTGCCTTAAATCCCTGGGCTACGAGGATGCCCCTTAAGGAAAGTTTTAAAAAATGTAAAATATAGTAAGCAGTAGTCTTTAGACAAAGGCCCTGACAAAGATTTCAGATGGTCTGGAATATCTAAAGGTATGAGAAAACATATAAAAACAAATAAATTAAAGAGATTGTGTGGTGTCGTGTTGACCTAGTAGTTTATGACACTGGTCATGTAATCACAGTGTCCACAGTTCAACCAGTTCAACAGTTCAACCTGCATTGCATGTTATCCTCTCTCTATCTTTTCCTGACAGCTCACTGTCAAAAAAAAAAAAAACATGATTCCATAATTCTAATCAATCCTGTAATGAGAAGCAATTACAAAACACAAGATAAAAACATTACAGAAGCATTCATTTTTAACATTTCTGGAGTCATGCAAGGTAATTTAGCATTTAGAATTCTCTCAGTTTTATTAAAAGATTTAATGTTTCTAATTTTGAAATGTTTCTTAAGTGAACATCTAGACCAGTATTTCAGTATAACATAATGAAACATATGATGATATAATGTCCATGAAAAATATTTTGATACAGTTAATTGTCAGAGAGATGACTGCTTGTCAAAACTTAAGTTTAGGACTTAAGTTTAGTTTAGTCTAAATTTAGCTGGATTAAAGAAGTTTTGGGACATGCAGATCTTCAAATCATTATGCAACCTCTCAGACTAGTTACTAGACTAGTTAGACTTCAAAGAAAGGCATAGCTGGACATTGTTGGCACAGCAGAGAGTATTTTTTGGTAACTGATTGTCTTAACGACTAAAGGGACAACAAAAATACAACTGTCTGACACTTTCAATGAGAAACAACATAAGGTAATGTCAGAAGTATTGAGTGCAGAACTTATAGCAATGACTAAGTTCTGCTCTTGCATTGGTATGTATGACAGAGTGAAGAGATGACAGATAGAAGCAGAGGAGGCTTTGAGAGATGATGGGTAGGGCGAGGGAGAAAATAAACCTGAGGAGAAAGAAAATGAAGTGAGGGAAGATCTGAAATATTGTAGAGAGAACAAGAAGGCGGGAGTGGAGGAAGTTACTGAGATGAAGATGAAAAGGCGAGTTTACAAAGAGAGGGTGGGTTGAACAAGAAGAGGAGTGAGGAAGTGAGCGCGAAAGAGAACAATGTCAAGAACGATACAAGTGTAAGATGCATCAAACACTCTCTCAAAGCAAACGTCAGGCAATATTTTCCCTCCCGTATTATATAATTTTTGACTTCTCAGAGTAAGTGTTCTGAGTATGGACTCAAAGCTGCTACCACCTTTCAGAAAAAAAAAAGTAAGAGGAGCCACTGAGGGAGTAAAAGACAGAAGGATAAGTCTTTGAAAGATGGTCAGCTTTTGTGGGGTAGAGTATCAAAGAGCAGCCAGGGGCGGGAGAGATGGTTAGAGATGAGCTGTGTGGGCGGACGAGTCACAGCATGGACAGATGAAATAGATTAACAGCTTTAACGTGTACCCTCAAAGACAGCAAGAAGGTTGTGTGTGTGTGTGTGTGTGTGTGTGTGTGTACGTGTGAGCAAGTGTGTTTGAAGGAGCTGGAGAAAACCAGAGACAGAAAACAGAGAAATAAATTGTGGCATCCTATTGGATGATGATGAGAGACATCAAAGTTATAATAGAGTGACAGGTCTATGTGACCTTTGAAACTTTTCAGAATACAAAACATTATCTGGAAATCAAGTATTTAACCTGGATCTAATTTTAAATAAGCATGTCTGTTCATAGCAATAACCCAACCTGGGTATTTTACTTGGAGAAACCTAAGTGACATATCAGAAACTGGCATAAAGAAATGTAATTACTGGGCTTATATTGGTATTATATTGTATGTAGCAGTGAAATGTCACATTCACATTCCCCTGAATGAATACTTAATACAAATCCTCATGTGCAGATTCTGACACACAACTCTTTGAAACTCTGTAAAGCTCCTAATCAGAGCATGTTTGTTTCATGACTGTGATATAACGACAGTGAACTTAATTACAGAGGGAATAGCAGAATCCTGTGAGATTCAAGATAATAAAATCATTAATATGGAAACAGCTCAACTCCTGTCATTCAACATTAATAACACCAGCCAAGAATATACATTATTCTGTCATTGTTCTTTACAACTGTGCTGGTAAGTCTGGCTGGTTTAATTCATTTTTTTCTAGAGAGGATTGTAACATAGAACATCACTAATAGTAATATTTCAACATGATGGAAATTATTCACGTTCTTGCTGATAGATGGATGACAAGATGGATACCACTCTTCTGCCTGTGTGAGGCTACAGCTAACAGCTATAGCTTAGCTTAGCATAAAGTCTAGAGGCAGGGTATCAGCTATCCAGGCTCTATCCAACAGTAAATAAATGACCTGACTAGCACTGATTGGCAGTGCATATCTTGCTTGTTTAATCTGTACAAAAACCATAGTGTAAAACCAACAAGTTGTGGTTTCACAGGTTAGGTATGTGCAGGGCTATTTATTGGCCGGGAGCAGTGACTTCCTGACATCGTGTCATTGCCATGACGTTGCCAGGCAACCAGAGGAGAAAGCCTTTATGCTGAGCTAAGCTAACTGGCTACTAGTTTTAACTCCATATTTAACTGACAGACAGTGTAACCCTTGGCATGAAAGCAAATAAGCGCATGTCCCAATGTTAAACTGTACCTTTAGATGATAATTATGAACTTTTTTTTAAATTAAATTTTTGTGGTATCCACACCAAAGGACAAGCTTCAATATCGATTTTTTTTTTCTCACCTGTGCACGGTGCTCACCAACAGAAAACTGAACCACAGCAAAGTTGGGTGAGGTGTGGCTCCCTTCAATGCGCTCCACCGTTGATGAGTCAATCTTCAGCTCACTGCTGATTTCGGCGCTCTGGATGAAGTCCTCTGTCTTCAGGTCCTCCACGCGTTTCAGCTCCCCGTCAGCCAGCTGGATGATGGAGCCCTTGATGAAATACGGGGGGAGCGAGGGAGGCACCACCGTATTGGACGGGGGAGGAGGAGCAGAAGGAGCAACCAGCCCCGACGGCGCTGGAACAATGGGGAGATGAAGCTGGGCTTGGACCACTGCACCTGAGGCGGCCTGGTGGTACGAGCCGCTGGAGGTCTCCAGAGTTTCTCCTTTGGGAGCAGTGGCGGCGATGTATGTGTGTGGGAGTGTGGTAGGGAAAGGTGCGGCTTGGGAAGATGATGTCACGTGGGAGGTTACAGGTTCCAATGCGGTCACTCCACCTCCACTAACGGGGATAATGACTGGTTGGGCACCAGGAATGAGTAAGTGTTGTTGTAGGCTGGTGTGGTAGCTGATTGGCGTATGCTGGCCTCCACTGCCCCCTGCGATGTAACCAATGATAGGTGGCTGGGGGTAGATACTGGTGGAGGGGAGCCCCATTGACAGTGATTCTGTTGCATTGTGGGTGGTCTGGATAACGGTCTGGGGCGACAATGTGCTGACAGCAGCTTTCAGGCTGTCTACACTTAATGGGGGAGGAAACGTGAACGAGGAAGTGGTGTTGGAGGCGGAGGGTGTGCGATTAACAGGCTTGCCCAGGATGATGCCACCTTTTTCCAGGTGTGCAGGGGCAGAGGGGGTCAGCTTTTCAGGGCTGGCTCTGGGTGGTACCAGCTGGTGGTCCCCATGGCTGTTGGGCATTAGCATGACAGAAGTTCTCAGCCCTGAGGGATCGTGAGTAGAGTAGTCTGATGGCAGAACCAGCTGGCGAGCCTCATAGGAGGACAAAGAAGAAGTGGCATCCCGTGATTTGCTCCCTGACTTGGAGATGCTGGACTCGGGGGACGCTCCAAACCGCCGGCCCCTTTCAAGCTCTCCATTATGGAGCTCTCTGGGCCTAGAGCCACCATCCTCTTTCCTGGTGGGTCCATCTGTATATTGCACCACGACCTGGGACATCCCATGTCCCAGAGTATGGTGGGGGTGCATCGAATGGGGAGGAAGGTGAATGCCTCCCTGGTGATGAGGTGACGGAACAGTCCGTGGGGAGGTTGACATCTGAATGTGGTGAGGGGCGGGGTCTGTGTGGGGCGGAGGCATGGAGGTCCGCCCCGTGGACGCTCTGTGATGGTCGTGTTTGGAGGCCTGCGAAGGAGCAGAGGCTGTCTCTGTGTGTGAGGGTCTCTGTGTGGCCAAAGAGGAGGAGGAGGAGGAAGAGAGTGGGGGAGGTGGAGGAGGAGGTGGAAGCAGTTGAGGGGAGATGTAGCCTGTGTATGGGGTGGGGTAGGGTGAGGCAATGAACTGGAGATTGGGAGGCAGTTGGGTGTAATGGACAGTTCCTCCAACTGTGGATTGTGATAAGGGAGATGTATAAACCGTAGGGAGAGATGAGACTAGCCTCAGTGAAGAAGAGGAAGATGAAGAGTCTGATGTGGAGGAGAGGGATTTATACTGGGGCCCATCAGACTGACTGGAGCTACGGTGCCCACCCACACTGCTCTCATTCCCACCAGCCACACTGGCAAGCCAGGCCATGTTCTCTGTGCGCTGGCTGTCACTGGCAGGTGGCATGATAAGCGAACGACTTTCAGATGGTAATGTGCTTGAGGGGATCTCCCTCTTCTTTGGGGGCAGACATTCATTACTGCGTTCCTGGTTGGACTTCATGATTCGACTCACGTCCCTCAACTGCACTTGCGTTATCTTTCCCCAATTTTTGGACTTCCCTAGCTTTTACCTTTCTTTTTTGTTCTCCCCTCTCTCTGACTTTCTAGTTCACTTTCCTTTCTCTTTTCCTCACTTTTTGATGTTCTGTTCTTTGTCTCACTTTAATTAGCTATAAATTAACCTTCCTAATCTTGTCTCTCTTTCTCTCTCTATCCAGTTCACCCAAGGCCGTTGATTATCAGGTCTTGTCTTGATAACAAAGAAAATCCAGGCCCTAAGGAACAGGTGAGGAAGGATTAAAGATGGAAATAAAGATAATGGAGGGATGGTTAGAGGGGATGGGTAGGGCTGTCTGTTCGGTCCAGGGGTCTTTAGCGTCTGAAGGGTGAGCTCTGTGTGGTAGGGGAGAGTGTCACGACTTCACACCTGCTGCTGCCGCCGAGGACGACGGGGGGCCGAGTGCGTCGCACTTCATGTGGAATCATTTCTCTGCAAAAGCAAGCCTGCCCACACGCAGCACAAACCTGTGGAAGAGAAAGACAGGCAGACTGAAAAAGCGAACATACACATTCGAGGCCATTTACATTTTTGTAGGTGTGCAGTTTGTTTTCACCTAGACAGCCACCATCAGACAGACCAATTTTCAAAGTGTCTACCGTCTAACACCGTGAGTGCATCAGCTGATTGTATTTCAGTGACAAATGAAAGAAGCTGACAAACTGCAAGTTACCCAGAGGACTACCTCGTAATAAGTAGGCTGTCTGTCCCTAGTCTGAAGAACTCTGCAACAAAGGAGCACTGCTGTTATACACTGTACTGTATTCAAACTGTCCCAGAAGCACTACAAAAAATGGAAAAATTATTAGTTACTGACCATTGCCAAACTGTTGTATAGGTTCTTTTTTCAGTGTAAATGTAAATTGAAACTTTTTACTATTTAGTTATAACCATTTATTAATAACAACATAGCAACTTAAACTACCCTAGTTCATGTCTTGCAACCAAATTCAATTTAAGGACTGGGAGATCATGTGCCACTAAAATGAAGTTCTGCACCAAAAGATTTAAGACCACAATGATAAGGCTCTAAGAAGAAAAACAGTTGAATGGTAAGTTTACTGCCATGAAGGTCAACAAACAGGCCATGCCCTGCATCAACAAGCTTGGGAGGTCTACAAACAGCTCCAAAACGAAAAACAAGGCCATGGACTAACACAAGGACGCTCTGAAACAAGAAATTAAGGATGGCAAAATACTCTTGGGGAACTGACAGCGTGAAAACCAGAGTGTTCAGAAGGATGAAAAAGAAGCCATAAGCCAATAAAACGATGCCCGCAATAAGATATTCAGGAGGTCAGCACTATTATAGCTACAATAGCACAAGTTAATCATGGGTAATATAAATTGGTTCATACATATAAATAATAAAATCAAGTAATAATAAACTGTGGCCAAACTGCAGGCAATTCTTAAAACTCCATTCAGTAATTTATATTTGAGGCACTGCTACATGGAAAATATGCCGATGACTGAACTGTGTTTGTAGAAGAAAAAAAAAGCTCTCCACAAAATTTTTTAAAAAATTGTGAGAATGGCCACAGGGCAGACATGTCTTGTGCTTCTAGAGGGTTTGGTAAAAGTAGTGGCACAGAAATATCTAACTTTAATAATCCCGAAGGAAATTCTTGTGCCAGAGCTTGTTTCAAAAACATTACAATAAAATAACAGAATAAAGAGATGAAAAATATAATAGAAAGTTAAAATAAAAATTTAAATATAAAGCATTAAGTGTATAAAGAGCAATGCCAGAACCAATGGCTAGTAGAATAGCAACAGAAACAATGGGGGTTTTGTTGCCAGAAAAGGAATTGAAACAAAAATTAAATAAAATTTATAATAGCACTTCTAATGGAATTCAAGAAGCGTATACCCCTAATAATAACCTAAACAATTCCAAGAAGTTTCCAACACCTGCCGTACTTGGACCTCCAACAACAGACCTTTGCTGTACTCAACAAAGTATGTGTGAGTGTGTACCATGCGTGCGTGCATGTTATGTGTGTGTGCCATCTGTTAGTGAGGACCCCCTGCTGCAAAAGATGGAAAGCTTGGTGTGAATCTAATAAATAATGTACAGGCATTTCAAGCACAGGCACCCACCCACACACGCAAATACACAAGCAAGCACACACCATCTTGCTTACTCAAACACTGACACCTGGGCATATTCAATTATGCTGACACATGTTCTTTTTCTGACGCACAGCACAAGTGAAAACACACACACACACACCAAAGAACACAAAAAAATGCATGTATTTGTCCAACTTAAAGACTCTGTATTTGCACTCTTGAAAGTGGGTCAAGCAGCAGTTGCCTAATACACAACAAACTTGTACTTGTACTAAAAATACACAGCTAGCAATGCATTGATTAGTTTGATTTGAGATTGAGCATTCATTATTGTGAATTGGGAAACACTGACCTCTTGTATTGGTGATGAATTTGGCTATCTGATCTCTGTAGCTGCCAAGCCACAAAAGATTCAGTCGCTCACCCAGAATGTCTCGGTCAACAGCTCACAGGCTTCCTAAGGCTTTTTTGCTAATTCCTGCAGAGTGATACCAACTGCACGCACTGTGTGTGTGTGTGGTCCGTAGGATGAGGACATCTTGCATCTCAAGCAGATTCCTGTGATTTAATAAGTGTCGCAGTGCTACTACAACAAAACTACAGACAGGCGTGGGAGTAAACACATGCAAATTCACATGCACATACAGTACAAGGGCACCCACGTGCGCGCACACACACACACATGCAGAAACACACACAATCAGTCAGACTTTGTTTAATGGCAGTGAACACACACACATACTTTCTCAAGCACACACCATCTGTTCAATCAAGCAGACATGACTCAGAGGTGTGTTGAGAGGTACTGTTGATCGGTGAGCTTTTAGCACTGAGATGCACTCTACTCTTCTTCTCCCTCTTTCTCTACTCTTCATCACTCTACCTCCTCTTGACTCCTCTCCTGCCTCAGCCTGCCCACCTCTTCTTTCTTCATAACCCCATTCTCAATTATCATTCTTCCATCCAATGGTTTTATGTTCTTATTCTTCTGTCTTTCAGAGTCTTTGCTTGCTGCTTCTTGGAATCCGTTCACATTATTCACCTCTTTACTGCACTGAACCACACCTCATTCACTGTATTGTTCGGGCTCTGTCTGTATAGACAAATTAAAAAAAAAAAAGACAAACTATTCTGTTTGTATTCATCAAGCTCTTCATCAAATTAAAATTTTGATATAAGAGAGGAATATTATGTGTCAGAGAGCTCTCAGATCAGAGCCATTTCATATCAGCGGCTACATCAAACACTGACAGTCTGTACATCCAGCCACAGATCTGTTCATGCTGCCATCTATGAGTGCTTTTATCTTCAGAGCGAGGCCCGTCATCTCTTGACAGTTCACTCTGGCATGTGAAAAAAAAGTTTATGAAAACTGCAGGTGAAATATTGTATGCATTGTGTAATAGGATATTTTGTGCTACTGGTACATTCTCTATGTGTAATAAGAGTGGTAAGGAAATGCAGCTTAACAACTGCTATAAGGAGCTGCATTACCACTGACTTATACAATATAGGAAACAGAAATCATACAACATAGAAAAATAGGAACTTAACTACTATACAGGGACAGAAGGTGAGGCACATATACACACACATTAAACCTTAGCTTTCACATTCTTTTCCATTTTATCCTGCAGTGAGAGAATAAAACATAGAAAAAGAAAGAGATGCTGAGAGTGGGATAGAGGGAGAGGAAGCAGTTAAAGAAAAGAAAAAGAGTCACTGTAAACTCCTTTCCAGTGTGTAGGGTGGGAAACCGCTATCTTAAACGACAACCAAAAAAAAAAGAAAGAAAAGAAAACTGCACAACTACAGCAAAGGGATTTAAGGGAGGGATAAAGAGAGGGAGGAAGGCAAGGAAGATGGGAGAACTGGGGTATGAGAGGGAGTAAAGCCTTGAGATGCATGGGGGAGAGGGAGAGAGGAGAGAGAGAGGAGGAGGAGAGGCGCGCTCAATTGACCTACATTGCGAAAAGAGAGAGTATTGCTTCACTGAAACTGACACTCAAACACACATTCAGTGAAAAGCTATGTCACCTGAATCTTGCTGAGTTTGCAGCATCTGTGTGTGTGTGTGTGTGTGTGTGTGTGTGTGTGTGTGTGTGTGTGTGTGTGTGTGTGTGTGTGTGTGTGAATATCAGATGACCTGTAACCCAAGCTGTCTGTCCTCCATGTGCTTTAGTCTCTCATGCGCTCACATGCACACACCACACAATGAACCATCTTACCAAAGCCTATGAATGTGTGTTCTTTCTCTCTAGTGACATAGTGAAAGAACTGTGTATGTGTATGTGAACATGTATGTGTGTGTGTGTGTGTGTGTGTGTGTGTGTGTGTGTGTGTGTGTGTGTGTGTGTGTGTGTGTGTGTGTGAGTCAGTAACCTGAATCGTTCACTCATGCACTATACTATTGTCCTTCTACGGTCAAAACAGTTGAGGTGTGTATATGTCACCCTCTCTCTCCTTCACACTGAAACACACAAGCACACACACACACACGCACGCACATAGTATATTTATTTTTCTTTCTTCTGATGCATTTAACTGAGATGTCAATCTATAATTTATGAATCCTTTGTCTTTATTCGAGCAGTATTGGAGTGCTTTGTGGTTATGGCGCCAGTGCTGCGTCTGTACAGTCATCAATACTGTAACTATGGTCATTTACAACAACAACAAAATGTTACACACTCAAAAACACAAACACAGGGTTTCAAGATTCTACATTATCAACTGATTTGCTTCCTAACCTTCACCAAACAGCCAATAGATTGATTGCAATAGATTTATTTGGGATTAAAGGTTGCAGGTTTGTCTGCACTAAATCAATGCAATGTTCTTCAGTTTACTGTTGCGGCATTTATATGGTGCATACATTTACAGAAATTATTCTATCTGCCCTAGAGGCTTCTATACAGTCTATTATGAGGAACCTTATGAGTTATTATCTTAAGGATGTGTCATATTCATGGTTCTGACCGAATCACATCCAAAATATTTAAGAATATTTGTAACAGTGATGCCACTTTCCATTTCATAGATGCATGTGTTCAAGTCTTTGAATGTAAATATGTAGCCTCTCCTACTGTCGACACAGAACCCATCTCCACACATAGAACAAACAACAAACTTGTTTTGCTGTAGATTTTGTTGATGCTATCAACTCTGATGCCTTCCCCTTTAGCTGTTAACAGCAACAGTATGATCTATAATTACATGCAAGTATGTCCACTCTTTTTTTTTTGTTTGTTTGTTTACTTTTTTTTAGTTTTTGTTGAGGTGTGAGGAGCTTCAAAATCTTTAGCAGATTCCACAATGGTATGATCTAAGTCTGAGCATGTCACCATGAAACACTGCAAGGGCAAGGGCAGCAGGTTACAGGATGTGTTGACATGTGTCTTGTGTTTATTGTGTGTTGGTGCCACATCTTTGAATGTTTATTTAAGAATTTCAGTTGAGAATGTGTCATACCAGATGACTACACAAAAATAGCAACTTCGTAATGTTTTGCCAATCAACTAACCAACACATGATTATTTTGACTGCAAAAGCATTTAGCTAAGTGCTGTAGTGATATGAAAACTGTGTGCATGAGCTACATATGTCTGTTCCATTTGAGTCTGTGTGTATGTGTGATTGCCCAGTCATAATCATAATCATGATCAAAGGGATAAGTCCAACGTGATGTGTTATCTCACTGCTAAATATAGTTCAACTGGAAAGTACAGTTGTGCTGCAGGCTTGTACTTCTGTGTCTCTCTCTCTCTACTTCTCTATTTCTTCCTTTATGTTTCTCTGTGGCTTTTTGTCTATGTGGTTTTTATTAGTGTGGGTGTGTGTTTAGACGTGTGTGTTTGCATATGTGCGTGCATGTGTGTGCACATTACAGGGACCCTTGCCAGACTGGGAACTCTGACAAGGCTGCCACTTTATTCACTGTCACTCTCCACTAGTGATTCCATACACAAACAACAACAAACACACACACACACACACACACAGGAGTATGGTCAGATAGTGAGGGAGTAATGGAGGATCTGCCATTGACAGATGGAGACAGAGAGCTAGAGAAGCAGGGGAACAGAAGAGGGAGGGGTGACGGAGAAAAAGAGAAGCAAGAGCAAAAGAGTGAGAGAGTGAGAGAGAGAGTATGTGTGGTTAAGAGTTACACAGACAAAGAGAAACAGAGATGGAGAGAAACAAATGACTGTGAGAAAAAGAGAGAGTCTCTTTCAGAAAACAAACACTTAGGCAGCGTTGCATGACTTGCACTTTCTCACCCCTCGACAACCCTGAGGTTGGGTGGGTGGCTGGGGAGGGTGGGGGGTAGACAGACAGACAAGTCAGGGAGAGCCTCAGGAAAGGAAAGAGCCGACGGAAAGGGAGGAATGAGAGAAATGTATGAAGAGAAGAGAAGAGAAGAAAAGAGAAGAGAAGAGAAGAGAAGAGAAGAGGAGGGGGGAAGACAGGACGGCGGCCGAATGGGAGAAACAAGCGACGACGATTGTAGGAAAAACTAGGGCAGACGCAGTACGCACTTACAAATGACATACTGTGATACAACAAGACAAGCGTTCAGGACACACACACATACACACACACACGCTGACTCCCTCTCTCTCTCTCTCTCTCTTGCTCCCACACACACTTCATTCAGAGCGAGCGCAAAACTGTGTGAAGTGTACTTACCAGGGTAGCAGGAGTAGCCCACTTCTGCAGCATGCTCTCTCTCCCTCTCTCATTCCTTCCCTCCCTTAACTCTTCTCCTGCTCTGCTGTGTCCCTTGTAAAGCACCCTGAGTCTCACTCTGTCTCCCTCTCTCCCCCTCAAGCGGAAAATCCCAAGCAGATTCGGTGTACTTGTGCTACAAACTGCTCTCAGCCTTTCTCACCCTCCATACACACACACAGACACACACAGACACATACATACCACAGACACAAACACGTTCACTCACACACACACTCATGCACACACACAGCCAACAGCCCTCTCCTAAATCTTGACAGCGAGGCAGGAAGCTCCCTCACTACCACTGACACACAGCACTCAGGTGATCACACACACACACACACACACACACCACACAAAATTGGTAGCGCACACTTGCACACGCCCACAGGGAGGGAGTCCCGCATGCAGAGCTCCAACGTGTATTATGCAAGGGGCTGAATGCAAGCCAGAGCTCTCACACTGTCTGCCCTACACACACACATGCACGCACGCGCACACATACACACACACACAAACACACAGGGCCCCTCCCACGGTTTGCTCGGCCAACTTCATCAGGTATTCATTCAAAAAACACACACACGCCAGCTGGCTGCACGCCCAGAGACCGCTTACAAGCAGAGAAAGAGAGTGAGAGAGAGAAAGAGAGAGAGAGAGAGAGAGGGTGGGAGGGTGTTACAGTGAGAAGGGCAGAGAGGGGGGACTGTGGGAGAGATAAAGAGGGAGAGAGGGAGGGAGGAAGAGAGTGAGCAGCAGAGATTAGAGAGAGACAGAGTGCATGAAAGAGTGACACATGGACAACTCATGCACACACGGATATGCACGTATCTAGGGCTGCAGCTATGATTAATCTGTCACTTTTTTCCAAAATTTATTGATTAACCATGACCTATAAAATATGAAACAAGAGTTTAAAATGTGCATCACAATTTCCCAGAGCCCCAGGTGATATTCTCAAATTATTTATTTTATCCAATCAATAGACCAAAATACAGATATCCAATTTACAATGATATAAAACAGAAAAAAGGAGAAGCTGGAGCCAGGCTTTTTGCCTGAAGAATTACTTGAGCAATTAATTAACTGAAGTAACTGAACTAAAACTGTTTTCTTGCTGTCAGTCCACTTAAAGATTCAATGACTACGTGTGTCCTGACTGCACGCATATACATAAAAAAGATGCAGACATTTGCATATCTACATGCTTAAAGTGAGTAAAGTAAATACATCCACACTCACATTTACACAACAGTTTATACACACAAAGACACCAGCTGGAGTAGAATACACCACAATGAGATCAGTGATAGTCACAAACAACATTATAACCAGCATCTTCTGTATTTTTCCTCTTTTTTGGATACAATGGGTGTTATCCTCAGATTCCACAAGGCTGCACTTCCTCCTTTTGGCCACTAGATGTCATGACTGATTACCTCACTGATTGTGTATGGCGGTCTATTTCCGTTAGTTAGCTGACCTAGTTAAAAGACCATTTGGAAGTAAATATAGATGAAATGTGCTTCTCAATGCTAAGAGATGTAGCACGCACGCACAGGGAAAGAAGCGAGCGCTCACTCATAAGACGTTGACACACACACACACACACACACACACACATGGAAAACTATAATGATTCCCATTAGACTCAGTGGGTCTAAACATGCACTAAAAACACATCCTGTTTGTGTTGGTTGGTCTTCCTGTCCGCTTGATATCAATCCTTTGGATATTCATGGACTCTTAACTATTGCAGGGCACGAGATAGTCCAAAGTTTGGGTTTAAAGTGGTTAAAAGGGCTAAAAGAACATAGAAATTATATCCAGAGAGGCTTGGCTGGGTAAGAGGATTGAGAAGTGGTAATCTGTAAGGTCTTTGTGTTCTTTTTTATTTTGGAAGGCATTTTTGGTGGTAAACACTCAGAGCTATGAAGTTGTTTTGATCTTTGATATAATTTGTCAGTCAAGCAGTGCAGTCTCTTCTTGGACTTTGTGTTGGTGCTCTATGGGTGCTGTTCTAGTGTCGGTCTGTTATTAGTTGTTGTTGTTCATGTTAAAGTTACAGTTCCTGATTTTGTATAGTGATGATAACTGCCCACAAATCGCAAAATTTCCTTCCTGTTTTGAAATAAAATCTTGCATTTGTTTAGAAACATCATTTTTTACATAATTTAGGCACTTTTGGAAGTTCTAAACAAACCACTGCTGCATCTTGAGGTTATAGAAAGAAAATTTAAAAAATCTAAGAGAAGAAAAAGTTAAAGCTTAAAGTAAGAGACCAGGAGGTAGAGAGACAGAATTACAAGGACAGTTGGAGATATGAAAAAAAGAATAAAGATATAAAGGCTCAAAAGTGCAAAAGTTACAGACAGAAAGCCAAAATCAACAGAGACTGAGGAAAAAAACAGACTAGACTGTGTATTTGTTTCATAGTCCATTCTGTTTTGTCAGGTGACCTCAGCAGCACAGAAACATTTGTCTGTTGCCTCGGCAACTAATTGGAGCCTCTCGGCATTTAATCATAATTCATTTGTGTGGGTTTGTTTACAATCTGCCGTCGAGTGAAAGCAGTACGAGACAGAGAGAGAGAGAGAGAGAGTGAGAGAAAAAAGTGGGGGTGGAGAACAAGCACAAAAAGATCTCAGTTATGAGAGATTTCAGCTTTTAAATTGGCTGATTTGAGTTTTCTCTCCAGCGTCTCCGTCCTTGTTCGGCTGCTGTGTCTCTCCGTTTGAAACTTTCCTCAGTCCGGCTGAGGTCGTCACATGTCAGCAACCTTTTCATCATTTCTGAAAATGCACAAAACTCTGCTCTCCACCTCCTACCGCAACACTCTAGACCCACATAAATATCAGTTTTCTTCAGATTTTTCCTCAATGTCTAACCATGTCGATCAAGAAACCTGTTTTGGTTGGATGTTAGTAACAACTGGAGACCATCAGTAAATGTCTAAAATATCACCACAGGATCATAACTTGCTAAGATAGAGTGTCCCTCCTCCTGCAAAATCAGTTTTATTGTCCCTGAGCTTAAAAATCTCTTTATAAACCTGTCACCTCCTCAAAATTTATATCCTCTCTTCATGTCTGATGAATTTTACATGTATTACATGAAATTACAAACATCCCTTAGCTATTTTAGACAGCTGGATATCAAAAATAACATTCTTTACTAGTATTAAGAACAAGGTATTATGCTGACAGACATACAGTAGAATGAAAACAAATCCTGTAATTTTCTCTTTTGTTATGTCTTCATAGTCATACTTTTCAGACATGCCTTTTTGTCATGACTGACCAAAGTGAAAGTTTAAATATATAGACAACAGATGCTTCGTTACAGCCAACTCATAACATCAAAACTCCATCAATAATCATAAGGTAGGAAGAATGGTAGGAAGAATTTATGAATACTTCCACAGCAAATACTGCTCCGATTTCTCCGTCTTTCATTTCTTCCTGCAGAGCAGAGAACAGTCTCAGTCACAGCCAGTCACTAAGGAAACTGATGAAAAGCTTCTATATATACACACACCCATATACATATCACAGACTTCTCTGCTCTCTCCCCCTCTCTCTCTCTCTCTCTCACACACACAGACTTTTGGCTCTCTCAGTCGCCTACACAAACTTCACTCACACACACACACACACACACACACACATACATACACACACACGCTGCAGTTATGACAACAGCAACCCCCGCCTTCCTACGCTCTCTATACTCATCTATCCCCCTCCCTTCGTCTCTGTCGGCGAAAGTCTCAGCTCTCTTGTTTATCCACGTCTTTCCATCTGTCTCTGTGTGTACGTGTGACTGCCTGTATGTGTGTGTGTGCAGGAGCTTGTGAGACAGCAGGTGCAGAGCCATCTAATGGCCACATACCAAACACACACACACACACACACAACTAATCACTGCAAGGCTGGCTTTATGATGGCACGCCCTTATTGTAACATCTTAATCATACCACAGCAACGTTCTCTTCATAATCTATCATTCATAGCCTTTAGTAATCATTACATAATCATGTTAACCATGCCCTCTGAACTGTGGGCCGTTTACACACTCTAAAAATACTTTTTCCCCATACCCCTTCATCTCCCTGTCTCTCTCACAAACCCTCTGCCAGCCTGCGTTAACTTGCTGGCAGTGTAGTGTGCTACTTCAGCCCAAGCCACATCCCATTCACAAACCTACTAATCCACACACACTATTAGATCCCTGCTAGTCTCACACACACACACACACACACACAAAGAAGTATGCATGTGTGTCTGTGCAGGATTAGGGAGGGACTGGAATGGATGGGCAAATCACTGCTAAGCTCTTCTATTGCTCTATAATCCTTCTGAGTACACACACACATGCAGACACACAAATGCATAACACTCATGCTACAAACACACACATACAAACATGAACCAATGCTCTCAATCTTTCATTCTCACACACATACAGTACAAAGCATCTATACACACACTCCCGCGCACACACAAATGCACACAAACAATAAAAGAAGCCATCACAGGCATTACAGACACACAATTATGCAGGCAAAAGGCCAAAACACTCATTCAAGGGCAAACGCAGACATAAACACTCACATATTATTTCAAAGATGATATATAATCCTGCTCAGAGAATGTGTGTTACAGCATAAAGGGGAGGAAGAGAGAAAAGTGGGAGAGACAGCAGTTGGAGAGAGAAAAAAGATAAGTACAAGCTAAAATTGATAAAAGAGCCCCTTGATGAGATAAAAGGGAAAAGAGAAATGTAAAAGACAAAAAAAGGAGTGAGAGAAAAGGGACACATAAATGTAATTCAAACTCCATTCATCATTACACCATCCATTCATTCATTCAACCCACACTACTAACATTCCTTTGTTTGCTACTTCAACATGAGGCCTTAACATGCATTACAAGAGAATGTAGCTCAGTTTAAAAATTAGACTTTGGAAAATTTGAAAAGTATTTTTACTGTGAGCTATAACACCTCAATTAGCATTCAAGAGCACACAAATATTTCTCCACAAGCTTTTATGTGGCCAAGACTATGATGCCAGATATGATAAGAGTTTGCGAAGAGCAGCTCTTCCTTTAAAACCACTAGATGTTTCATTTTTATGTGACTTAGACTCTTTTTCATTATTCTAACAGCACACGTTTTTGTCTGAAGAAAAGTTGGACCATCCCTGTAGCTTTTAGCTGCAAATGACAGTTATATTCATAACTGATGAATCTTATGATTATTTTCTCAATTAATTGCATAATCATTTGGTCTATTAAATGTCAGAGAGTAGTGAACAATGCCCCTCACAATTTCTCAATGCCAAAGCTGTCATTTGCACATGGCATGTTTTGTCCAATTAACAGTCCAAATGAAAAATTTCTCCAGTTTACCTTCACTTAAGACTAAAACAACAGTAAATATGCACATTTGAGAAGCAAAAACCAGTGATTTTTTGTTTCAATTTATGTAAAAGCTTAATTGAATATCAAATAATTGCAGAATGATTTTTGATCCTTTAATTAATATACTTTAAGCCCTTTCAATTGTTGTCAGGTGAGATCTGTTAAAAGGTAGAGGGATCGCAGCATGTATTGCTGTTGACAAGTGTATTTCTTTATACCACCTCTTGCAGGGACCAAAGTTGAGATTTTTTTCAAATCCTGTGTGTCATGGCTTTAAATAACAAAATATGCCCCACATTTTAAAAATTATATATTCAAATGAATCCTTATTTTAAAGTATATAGGCTACAACACTCCATACATATAGTGTAGTACCTGATTACCTTTAAAATGGATTTCCTTCCTTCACTATTCAGATGAAAAGTCAATTTGTAATGCTAATTTAAAGCAAATCCTCTTTAATGTTTAATCTTTGTGCTCACATGATCTTTTAATGTGGGTGGGACGTGGTGAGAAATGCAAGCAGGAAATCAGACTCAGATGGCGTGAGCATGATCGTTTCTGTGCTAAAGTCAGGTTGAGGACAGGCTGACAGGTGTGGGATGTGTGACACTGAGGGGCTACAGGGAGCAGGGTGCTAAACAGAACGCCTGTGGAGACAAACTGTCAAACACACACACTACGGTACACTAATGCTGCTGGATTTGCCTGTCTGCAAACACACACTTAATTTTCTCTCACATGTCAGAGTGGGAGAAAAAGAACTCACACAAACACTTTTGTCTTTTTTGTGATGGTGCCTGCATGTGCACACATCTAGGACAGAGAACCATACTGTTGTGTGCACTGAAGGTGAACTGCCCTGCTGTAATAGGCATAGGGAGGCAGGCTGGCACTAATTGGCATGAATGGGCGCTGCAGCGGACATTTTGCGGATAAAGGAGAGGTGGGCGACTGCTCAGCATGTGTCCTTGTCTGTGAATAATGTGTTCCACCTTTTCAAAGGCACACAGACAAAAATGTCAGACAGGAGGCAGCAGTAGTTGAGCACGCAGACTCGCACACATTCATCAAAGCCCTCTGCTCTATCCAGACACGCATCCAACACCCCCCCGAGACTTGACAGGACACGCAATGCAGTGCACGCCAGAGCCATTCAGAGCTCAGCCATCATCCAAACAGGTACAACACACACACAACACAATTACAACACACTCCACAGGTGTCTGAATGCTGCCCAGCAGAGTGGCTCCTCCTGAGGCCAGAAATGCACAAACCCATATGCATGTCCATTTAAGCTATTCTATAGAGTCAAATGTGGTATATAATCATGTTGAATAGCCATGTTGATTGCTGTCAGGCTCCCAGAAGGGAAAATGGCTCCAGTCAATTGAGCTATTTCTACAGAGTGAGGCATGTTTTGTGTGTGCTGTGGACAAAGGGACAATGTTTTATTTTGAAAATCTGTGACCAGCTGGAAACACTGCACCATATAACAGAAAATCTGGACGTCAGTTTACCTTGTTAATGTTTTTGCGTTATGAATAACTAAAATATAGACCTAGTGCATGTGGCAAGAGGGTAAACTGCGTGTACTTCTCAAGACTTGTGTAAGTACAAGAACCATAAACTAATATTAGGAAAGTAAGACCACAAAGGATATTTCATAAATTGCTTTTAGTTTTAAAGAGAACACACAACAACTAATGGTGTGTGTGTGTGTGCGTGTGTGTGTGTGTGTGTGTGTGTGTGTGTGTGTGTGTGCAGGGGGGGTGGAGGGTGTGTTTATATATTTCTAAAATGACACCTAGTTTGAATCATAGTTTATGTTTGTGCTAAACTATTCAGTTTCCAGCCTCTCCTCACTTAACAAACCAGTTTGCATACGGAGGCAACTGTTCAAGTGTACACTCACACTGCCCATGTTGGATTTGAGAAAGAGCAGCTTCATTCCAACACACCAACTGCTTCAGGCTTTACAGAGAGAGAAAGGAACAGACAGACTGACCACACAGGCTTCTCACCTGCTTGCTTCACTTTTCCAACCAATCACTCACTTTCTTTCAACATCATTATTTTCTGTAGTTTTTTTTTTATGCACACTCACACGCACACACACACACATACACACACATATTGTACACACAAACACAGATGAAAGGAAATTCCATCTCAGTGACATTCACTGGGTGGGCCTTTTCAGACTAAGGAAAGGCCAGCTTTATGCATGTGTGTGTGCGTGTGTGTGTGTGTGTGTGTGCGCACAGTTACCAAAAAAAGACTTACTTGTGTGCAAAATTCTTCTACATGCATGCAGCTGTCCCGTGGATCGAGAGAAATAACATGTTTTAGAAGATCTGGCGCACTCACAGACACACAGTTGTCTCCAGGGTGGTTACAAGCATCCTTATGAGAGACAAAACCCTTTGACCCTGACTGGGTTTCAACACCAAGCCGTGATTTTTTTGAAGACCACTGACACTGTGCGTGTTTATAGTTTGACTGTGGTTATGTAATGATTCAAATGGAGAGGAGAGATGTGTGAGGGAGGAAGGAGGGAGAGAGAGTGAAAAGAGGAGAGAAGAAGAAGGGCGAGTGGAGGAGGAGGAGGAGGAGAGGGAGAAGAGGATAAAGGTACAAATAAATGAAGGAGAAGCAGAGAGGAGATGGATAGAGACAGTGACGTCACCTTGTACTGACACTGCAGTGAGAGGGACAAAGAAAGAGAGTGTGCGAGACAGGAAGAGAGATGGAGAGAGAGAGAAGGGAGAGAATAAGGGACATCAAGAAAGAGACTTAAGAGATCTATTAGCTGATAGAAGTCATGCAGACAACCACCCACTCCTTAGGCAATTGATTTGAGGATATTGTGTGGAGTGTGTGTGTGTGTGTGTGGTGTGTGTGTGTGTGTGAGAAAGAGAGAGCGAGAGAGAGAGAGAGTGAGTGACGGTGAAACTCTGGCTTTGGGCCTCAGGGCATAATGTAGTACTACTAGAAATCTCTCTTTTGAGACTGCTCTCAGTCTCTCTCCTCTCAGTGTGTGTGTGTGAGTGTGTATGCGTGTGTGTATACGTGTGGATATTTGTGTGCGTGTGAGAGTGAGTGAGTGAGAGAGAGAGAGAAGTAGCAAAAACCTAGCAGTTTGCAATTAAAGGAGCATGTACATGTGAGCTTTAGTCAGTCTGGTGTGTGTGTGTGTGTGTGTGTGTGTGTGTGTGCGTGTGTATTTCTGTTACTCATGTTGTGGATGCTGTTCGCACAAGGTGAACCATTAAATTTTAGGGTAAAGTCTTGGTTTTTGGTTAATGTAAGGGTTAGGGTTGTGCATGTAGTGTTTATGGTTAAGTCTCTGGGGACCAAATGTAAGTCAATGCAATGTCCTCCTAAGTGGCAAAAACAAGTCTGTGTGTCCATGTGTGTGTGTGTGTGTGTGTGTTTCAAGAGGACAGCATAATGGAATGCCTCGGTTCAAGACTTGCCAAGAGCACTTTTCCCATACGCCAGGGAGCCAAGACTTCCCCAACCAGCCAAGAATAGCACAGACTTTCTCACTCTCCCTCTCTCTTTTACTCTGTTTCTCACCCACACACCCACGCACATACACACAAACGCTCCCACTTTCTACTCTTTGGATTCAACAAGAAAGAAGGTGATAGTGTGAAGGAGGGCAGTACAGGCTCACAATTCAATCAGCACAGAGAAAGGGAAAGAAAAAGGGACATTTCTAAATTATTACAGTTATGTAAACCTTGTGCAACATGCTTGGGCAACATTGTTCGTATGGTTTTGCCAATAAGGCAGTCAAATACATACTTTGGTAACATGATTTTGATCAAAATGTAACACTAATGAAGCTTAAATGAACTGAACATTGAAAGCAGATGAAAGATGAAGAAAAAGAGGATGAAAAGAGAGAGAACGGCATACACTCTTTCCAAACTCTCTGCTTCCAGTGTGGTAAATGAGAACATTCTCTGTGAATATTTACATGCATGTACACATGTGTGTGTGTGTGTGTGCACATTTAAACAAGCATGTTTGTGTGAGGCAGCAACAGGATGGAGAAGAGGGGGACCAGAGTGCACTCGGTTCTCCCATTGTGAGGTACCAAATGTTGAGGCAACAGAACAACAGGGAGCAGCACTCGAAAAGTGCAGACATACTGCAGGAAGCACTTTCAAGCTGTTTAGACCGGGCTATTGCAAATTATGAGGGAGTTATTTAACTTCTATTTTTCTCTTAAAACTGGTTAAGAGCAGTGTTTAAATATGAATAACTTATCATTCTCAAACATCTGCATCTCAAAGGGCTTCAACGAAGCATTGCCCCTGAATTGATTTCACCCATGAAATGAACCTTAATATTTGCAATTAGATTGGTTTAAAGATGTGTCACATCGAAATCTGCAAACCACGCTATTGTTATCTAGATTGCATCAGTCATTCATGCAAAGAAAATTATTAAGCAAATGAATTTTTATCACTGATTTCTAGGTTTTCTCTACAGCTGAGGTTGTTGCTCAGAACAGTGAGGGCTGCCCACCATTACATTTTAATGTCTGCGCTGTTGCAATAATGAAATGTTTTTAATTAGTTTGTGATGCATATTATTAGCTTGTAGCTGGACAGGTCATTGCTGCCTTGAGATTTAACCTGCCAATTAGGAACCTGACACACTAGTAAATCCAAACATTACTGTTCCAGTCTGTGTGCAGCTTCCTGGTGTAGGGCAGTTAGTGTCTGCTATTAAAGTCACCCATGTCCATTGTTTATTGTTCATGACAGCAGTAAACAAAGCATTCCCCTGGGTAAGAGGCAACTGGAAACACTCATCTCCCAACATGCAACATGGGAGGGAACTTGAAAAACTTTGCTTAAATGGTTTGTTCATATTGATTTTTCATGACTCACTGGGAAAAAAAAGCCTTATAGTGAGAGGAGAGACAATCCATCAAACAGAGGGCCTGAGTTCAAATCCTTGACCTTACGCATTTGCTCGGCTGAAATGTCTGCGAGCGAGATAACCGCCGGCGGCTCCGAAGGTGCTATTCTGCAGCTGACCCTGCGATCTTACTTCCCCATGGAGTGGGGTAGAAAGTGAAAAGAGAATTTCTCCACTGGGGATCAATATTACCACAAAAGAAAAGAAAAAAAGACTGTATGTGTTGCGAGTAATTCAGAGAAAAATCAAAGCAATTGTAGTTTGTGGTTTGCTATAGTAATTTTCATCAATGAACATGCATAGAAATCAGATACCCAAACAAACATACACAAAGCAGTAAATAACAATACACCCTCCCCTTCTTGGACCTTACAGAGACATTATTCATGGAGTGTTTTTCGCACTCTCAGCACTGCCAATAAGGCTTCCATTCTCCCAGGAAGACCCCCTCACTAACTGGTTCCTGAAGGTGTTATGCATGAAAATATACTGCCGCTCCAACAGGGAGCTCAGATGCAGCCTCATAAACAAACACGCTGTCACTAGGCAGATTCGCTTTCCCTTACCCTAAAAATGCCTCTCCTCCAATCATAGCGTGGGCAGGAAACAAACTCAGTTACCTCAGTTAGCCGAGGCCCCGCTGGCTCCATTTCAGTAACCGAATGATGCCTTCTTATCTCTCTGACTGCTTCTTCTTTAACCTTTCTACAGACGTTTGCACCATGTTGTTCAGTCAACTCTTTGTGTTACATGACAGAGAGTGGGGATTTTTAGAGTGAGCCACTGATTCGAACTGGGCTGTACTTGTGATGCTCTGTGGTTCAAGGCTACAGAGGGGTTCATTCACTGCGAGCTGTGCATGTGATGAGCTGCCACTTCACTCACATTAATATCAAATGCACTTAACATGCATCTGTGCTGTGACCAGGGTGACAGGTTTATCAGGAAAACAAGGCTCATGGCTATGGAGAAATCACAGGGGCTGGAAAGTCCTTGATGTCCTAACTAATAACATCAAATTAAACATGACAGTCAGACTAACAGCTTTTAGGTTGGAACAGCAACATGGTAGCAGTTTGTCAGTAGTAATTCAGCAGCAAGCAGTGAACCACTGTCTTCTAGCTTATCAAGCACAACCTCAATTCAAGCTCAACTAAAAACATGATGGAGATCTCTGTGCTAACTTCATTTATTCATTTAAATGACTACCATGATAAAGACAGGGTACATGTCAACAGGAAGAATAGAAATATTCTCACCTCATTCAACACAACTCCTCCAGACCCCCCTGGTTTGTCAGCAGGTGGTACAGCCCATGGAGAGGGTTCCAGACTATCCCAGAATGCACTGTGTTGACTCAGGGACTCGGCACTTCCTGGTGGATGAAAACAACAAAAGTTAAAACTAAACCAGGGAAAGGACTTCTTCTAATCTTCCTCAGAAATACCAGCTGTAACGGTCGCTGGTGTATACTGTGTTTGTAAATATAAGCAGGTTTGGGACACACAGCTGAGGATGCATCACTGGGTTCACCACAAAGCAACACATAACCCAGCTTTGATTTACAAGTACAAGCTACAATATGGGATTCTCACATTTTGCTTCAAGTCACAGTTATGGCTACAAATTGGTAACATGCAAAACATTTATCTTTCACATTTTAACAGACTCTGATTCTCTGCAGGCCCTGATGTCTACAGATATTCTACATTTTTCAAAAACATTGTGAAAAACCAGCAAAATTGTGTATATTATATACATTCTTCCTGTTTACACCTTGCCACTTGTTTGATATTTGCATTCTATTTGCTCCGGTCTGAAAAGTGTTTTGCTGTTTACAAAAAACTGCAATGTAAATACAGGTCATCATTATAAACAGAACTTGTCATATTCACAAAATTATATTAAAAAAAAAAAAAAACTCTTAAAGTGCATCTTTAAAAACATCAAATGTGCAACAAGCTGACTCAAGCAGACACCCACACGCGGGCATAAGAGACAGACCGGCTGATCGTCGACAGTGTGCGCACACTCTGAGGGACTAATTAGGCAGGTTGTGGTGGAATGATGGGGATGTTACTGGGATGCGAGAGACATGTTCCCTGCTGTTAGTCAGCTGCACTGTGAGAGTGTATGTGTCTGAGTAAGTTTGTGGGGGGTGTGTATGTGTGTGTGGAGGTGTGTGGGACGTCAAACATCCTACTGACCCACTTCTAACATGTCTGACAACAAGAAAGGAGGCGGGGAGGTGTGTGTGTGTAAGAGAGAGAGAGAGAGAGAGAGAGAGAGTACATGCAGGTGTTTATCTGTGCAAAAGTATTTTATTGCATTTTTTAGAAGCCCGAGAGGGGAATTTCAGTGTGTGGTTTGGTGTGCTACATTAGCAATAGTAAAATACATCATCCCAGGACATACTTTTTATGTTAAGCATGATGTATTCTACTGGGGATTGAGAGATATAGGGTGAAAATAAAATATGATAATAATGAAAGAGTGAGGAGGAGAGAGAGTGTGAATGTCTGGTATGTCAGACATGGGAGACTCAATAGCATAGTGTCAGGCTAACAGTTAGCAGGTTTGTAGACACACATGAAACTGGCTGCACATAGTGAGCAGTAGGGTTTGTATGTGTAAGGGAGAGAAAGAGGAGGAGAAAAAATAGATGTGTACTGAGGCCATGGATTAGTAGACACCAACTGGCAAAGGAATCCATCATATGGTATTAAAAAGGCAAGGGAGAAAGAGGGATAGGGATAAAAGAAGAAGAGATAGGGAGAAGAGAAGAAGAGACAGGGAAAGATGAGACTGAAACAAAGAATGAGAAAAAGTTAACAGAGGAAAAAAAAAGTGGAAGAGCGGTGATCCAGAGGTGACAAAAAGGAAGACAGATGGAGAAAATAGAGAGGACAGAGAGGAAGAGAGAGGCGATAGGGAGGCAGAGAGACAGAGAGAGAAACAGATGGTGGCAGAGAAGAGGCAGATAGAAACTCACTGGGAGCACAACACTGGCTCAGCCAGCGAGGCACAGCGGGGAGTATGGAAAGCTGAAAAATGTCAGTGGAAAGGGAGGAGGAGGATGGTGAGAGGGAGGACAGAGCAGAGAGGAGGATTCATTCCAAAACTCTCCTCTAACTCCACTTTTATGGAAAATACTATGTACAATACCTGACAGTCTTTACAGATGTTAAGTTCAAATGTACCACCCAGTTTCAGGGGGGTTTGTGTATCAGCTAAATGAAGGAATGCAGTGTACTTCAGCTCCTGTTCTCTCATAAAGACTCATCCATCAAGTGATTCATCTAAAAATGACTAATTAATTTAATATATAATAAATTACACACTTGCCAAGTTACCCATCCAAATTTTCAAGGGAAAAAAAAAGTTTCCGTACAAAATCAGACAGTATTGAACTGGTGACAATATTGTCAGATTGAGATTATTAATCAGTCCCACATGCTGCACTATAATAGCAATAAAAGTGAATTTTAGCTCAGGTGGTGTTCAGAAGCCTTTAAAGCTCCCAAATGAAAGTGGGTGCTGGAAATAAAGAGGCATATTATAAGTGTTAGTTTGGCAGACATTTTGAAATATAATGACAAAAGCTACCATGGTGATTATGAAAATAAAATAAAGTAATACATACAGTAATACAGTAATACTTTGTGGAGAAATTTGATTGTTTAGGAAGAGAATGTGCAGTAAATCTGATGTGACTTGAAATGCTCATAAATGCAATATAAATGCTTTTCAGCCTGATTAGAAGCTTCTCCCCCACGACACACGCTTCTCTTCAGTGTAAACACATAAACACACGCGCGCACGCACAACTGAAGACACTTTGTCTCAATCCATCATGTCCAATCCAGAAATCAGGCAGGCTAAATTACTCATGAATGGTTCAGTGTAAACCACATTAAGCGAAAGGCTGATTGAATTGCAAAGCACAGTGGAGCAGACAGCTCCAGGAAAGAACTGTGTGCGAGAGTGTGAGCGTGCGGCTTTGTTATGTTCTTGTGTGCATTCAAATCCAGTGCGCTTTGAGTATTTCTCTCTGTATTGTACCTGCATTACATCACATTACATTCATTCAAGTGGATGCATTTGTGCAAAGTGACTTACAATAAGTGCATTCAACCTCCAAACAAACAACTAAGAGTGTGTTCAGCGCTACAAGTGCATAATGACCAAAAACATCTATTTGTGTTTGAGCGACCATAGCTCATTCAGTGAAACGCAGGGGTTGAGAAGATGTTTTATTCACGTCGAGGTGTCTACCTGACACTGTCATCAAGAGCAACTTACAATGATTTAACAGGTGGGGGGGTCTGGTGTCCTGCTCGGGGCACTTTGCCAGCACAGCTAAGCATTGGAGCCA